>NC_059194.1:5080515-5313401 GCF_020615455.1 Coregonus clupeaformis
CATGTCAAATACCTTCACATACTTCAGCTTTGATTTTAGTTTGCCAATATAATAGCCAGACTTTTGTATTCATAAGTGTTGTCAGTTGTCCTACTCTTACTTGGCTATGTCATGCTACAGGATAAAACCACAGACAGGACACAGACCCTATATGCCAGCTCACATTGACAGCTCACACAGTTAAGGTCAGAAGCACATATAAAGCATTAAGGCCTTTAGGCAGTATAGTTCACCAAATGGTCAACAACATATAACGAGATCTATACTAGACATCTAAACTCCCCTCTCCTATCAACCACAATACACACACAGCTCCTGAGAGCCCCGGTGAGTCTCTACCTACCTTCGGTGTGGCATGTGGAAGACAGGATGGTGGTAGGAGGGCGGAAGAGGTACGGGAGATAACGGGAAAAACATTTCATCTTCTTCTCAGGTTAGCAGAAGGCAGTGCTCCAGTGTTGACTCCACATCCGCACTGCCGCGAGAGAGACCCGAGATCGGAGAGGGAGGAAACGAGCTGGAACTGCTCGCTCTATGACCGCATCACTTTCACCCAGACAGACAGCAAGAGCCGAGCATGGTCCGTTAACCGGTTATAACAGCGCGCGGCGGAGAAGTGCGATGTCCGTGACAACGCGCCTTTTGCTTCCGTGTTCACATGTTTTCATCTGCATGGTGTAATTTCATCCCGTTTCGCGCGGGCAGGCCAGGACAAGAGGTTGTGCGCCTCTTTTCCCGGATATCTGATGGGAGTGGGTAGGGAGGGGGCTGGAGAGGGGTACCGAGTAGTGTGTGGCGGGGTTGGAAATTGCCTTGTCTTGGCGTTATTCAAAATTAACCTGTATCCCCCGCCCCCTCTTCTTAAATAGCCTAGATCATTTTATAAGTTAGAGAGCGAAGTGAAGGGGAAATTCCGCAACTCTTTGAGGACAGAGGTTGATCAAAATAGCTTAATTTATATATAGTTAAATGTAAATCCACCGTGTTTCAGCCCTTGTCCTTTATGGGTTTTAGGCTAGGCTACAGAATTAAATATATTAATTATTTTTTAAATAAACTGACAAATAGCCTATTAGATGATGATGGTGATAAATACTTGTCAAGCAAGCCTCAATAAACAGGCTACAAAGTAGTTTGTATTAGGTCTCTTCTCTGGATATTTAGCCAACTAATTGATGATCAGGGTGAGTCATTGAATATGGAAACTCTTGACAGGTCCAGGAGGTCCGAGGGTATTACATCATGGTTTATGGTGACATCTCTTGGTCAACATCCATATTGCTAATATTCTACTCTAGCATACTTCCATGCACCCTTTCTGTGTTTACAAACATTGCCGCAATAGGGCGATGCGCGCAAATTGGTGGCAGAACAAGGGGGAGTTCTTATAGAACACCATCAAAAAAAGCCTCTATTTACATGTTGTTTATGAGTGCATTTCACACTACTTTTAGATTATAATTTGATTTTAAGGCTCATATTAATGTCCTGCTTAATATAATGTTTGTGTCATCATCGCAAATTAATTGCATTATACTTAAAAAACACTTCAACTTCCACAAGTAAAATGGCTCTTTGGCTAGCTTTTGCTACAGCCTATATCAATGAGTGTTAGCATTCTAGCTAACAACTGCTGCATCCAATATAATTATTTTGCAAAGATCACAACCAAATATAATCTTAGCGACTGTTCAAGCTAGAATCAAAACATCATTGTAAGCCTATGAGAACCCCAAAAAATTTATTTTGTTTAGAAGTTTAAAAAAAACGTAAATCTAGAATGTGTTGAATGGGCGCAGAAGGCGATGGCTTTATTATGCCTTAATCACACTCATAGCATCATTGTGCAAAATGGTGTGCAGCATCATCTGGATATGTGTGCAACAAAAGTTCAACATTCACCTTCTGCTACCATTTCTGTCAAGCCGTCTACACATACAGTTTGACGCATAGGTTCGAAAAATCCAATGCACAGTATGCACCACACAAAACGCACTGCAACTGCCTCTGCAACGCAATGCTGCAAGGCAAACGCAGCGTAGCGGCTTGATCACACCAACAGCTTCATTGCATTTTTGTACGCCAGAAGTACATTAATTTCCAATGGAATGCTGCGTTTGCCTTGCAGCATTGCGTTGCAGAGGCAGTTGCAGTGCGTTCTGTGTGGTGCATCTTTGCATACTGAACAAAAATATAAACGCAACATGCAACAATTTCAAAGATTTTACTGAGTTACAGTTCATATGAGGAAATCAGTCAATTGAAATACATTTGTTAGGCCCTAATCTATGGATTTCACATGACTGGGAATACAGATATGCATCTGTTGGTCACAGATACCTTAATCTCACAATGGGCCTCAGGATCTCGTCACAGTATTTCTGTGCATTCAAATTGCCATCAAAAAAATGCAAGTGTTCATTGTCCGTAGCTTATGCCTGCCCATACCATAACCCCACCGCCACCATAGGTCACTCTGTTCACAATTTTGACATCAGCAAACAGCTTGCCCACACGATGGTCATACATGTGGTCTGCGGTAGTGAGGCCAGTTGGACATACTGGAGGCGGCTTATGGTAAAGAAATTAACATTAAATTCTCTGGCAACAGCTCTGATGGACATTCCTGCAGTCAGCATGCCAATTGCACGCTCCCTCAAAACTTGAGACATATGTGGCATTGTGTTGTGTGACAAAACTGCACATTTTAGAGTGGCCTTTTATTGTCCCCAGCACAAGGTGCACCTGTGTAATGATCATGCTGTTTAATCTGCTTCTTGATATGCCACACCTGTCAGGTGGAGGGATTATCTTGGCAAATGAGAAATGCTTACTAACAGGGATATAAACAAATTTGTGCACAACATTTTAAAGAAATAAGCTTTTTGTGCGTATGGACAATTTCTGGGATCTTTTATTTCAGCTCATGAAACATGGGACCAACACTTTACATGTTGCGTTTATATTTATACAGTATGTTCAGTGTATATGCCTCCTCTTTCTGGCGTCGGCGTCCCGTACTAGGCTTCAATATTTTCATGAAATTGTAGGCCTAATCTATGAGGAGCCAAAATAAACTCCATTGACTAATGTGAAACTCCAAAACGCAATAACAATCGTGTAGGAACAAAGAAACAGTTTATATTTGTCTATGTACTACATACACATTTGTAACATTTTATCTAGGCATTTCTGATTAATGTGAATTATTTTTATTGATGTAATTTCCAGCTACAAATTATCAGCAGCAGCAAATCTCTCTCTGTGAGTGTAGTTCTCGCGGGAGTCGTGTGTGAACTAATCTGAGCGGAAGTACAATGAAAGTCTCTTTTCCGCCGGCCATAGAGGAGTCATCGGCAGGGTAAGAATTCCCGGTTGACAGTGTCATCAACGTTATCAACATCCATCCTATGTTATACACTTTTGTAGGTCCCCAAAAGTACATGTAAAGGCAGTTACCCCTGTTATTTTTCTATAGTGATTAGTATTTTAGACTAATGTTATATTAATAGCTAAATCAAACGTCCCGGAATCTGTATCCCTCGACCTGTGCTGGCTAGCTAGCTACCCGTTCAACTCCAGAGAATGGCAGACAGGCTACCAATTCAACTGGGCCTGAACATTCGTTTCACGATATGTTCGCATTGTGTCTCGTTTAGAGAAACCCATGGCATTGAGATGGGTAGTTTGTGTTTCGCTAACGCTGAAGTTTACTGCACTTGACAATCATCTAACATGGCTACCTAGCTGGGTTGCTAATGCTAGCTGTGTGGACCCATGTCATGTTGAACGCATGGAGATGACGCGTACATAGTAGCTCATAGATTTTTGTGTACATTTGTAGTTCATGGTCTCGGTGACTGTCACTGAATTGTTCAATCTTAGTTATGCTGTTGGGCGGATAGCCTAACGTCTAGCTAGCTGTTGTAGCTAACGTTGGGTATTGACATAAGATCCTGAAAATGCCTGGCTAGCTAACGTTACCCAACTATGTAGCTAACTAGCTTCAACTTACTAACATTTTGCAGCTTGAGGTGCTCGCTAATAAGGCTAACGAACAAACGTTACCTTTCAGGTCGGGAATCTCTTGGCTCTGTCGCTTTGTGTTGTACTTAAACTATGCTGTGGCGATGGTTTGTTACTTGTAACAAACATGTAGCCTAAACGACAAATGATTGACATGTAGCAAGTTGTGATTGATCTGTCCGTCAATACTAACCCTCTAATCAGATTGTATATTGTGTTTGCCCTGCAGCCATCAACATGAAACTGAATCCATTTGTGACATCCTCGCGGCGTAAGAACCGCAAGAGGCACTTCAATGCCCCCTCACACATCCGGAGGAAGATCATGTCCTCCCCCCTTTCCAAGGAGCTCCGTCAGAAGTACAATGCGAGGTCCATGCCCATCCGCAAGGACGACGAGGTCCAGGTAAAGATCCCAGAACCACGCTGTTTCACCAGACTTTATACTAATTCTAAGGTTGCCTTACTATCTGCAACTAACATACTCCTGAGTGGCGCAGTGGTCTAAGGCACTGCATCGCAGTGCTAACTGTGCCACTAGAGATCCTGGTTCGAATCCAGGCTCTGTCGCAGCCGGCCGCGACCGGGAGACTCATGGGCGGCGCACAATTGGCCCAGCGTTGTCCAGGGTAGGGGAGGGAATGGCCGGCAGGGATGTAGCTCAGTTGATAGAGCATGGCGTTTGCAATGCCAGGGTTGTGGGTTCAATTCCCACGGGGGGCCAGTATAAAAAAATATGTATTCACTAACTGTAAGTCGCTCTAGATAAGAGCGTCTGCTAAATGACTAAAAAAAAAAAAAACATGCGTGAGGACCTACATAAAACTCCAGCCCTGCAATTACAGGTCAGACCAGACCTACCAGTTCAAATTAGCGTTAGGATTTTGTTCACGTGGGTGATCTCGTTTTCATGACGTTTTCAATGTTTGTGCTGTGCAGGTTGTCCGTGGACACTACAAAGGCCAGCAGATTGGCAAGGTAGTGCAGGTCTACAGGAAGAAGTACGTCATCTACATTGAGCGCGTGCAGAGAGAGAAGGCCAACGGAACCACCGTGCACGTCGGCATCCACCCCAGCAAGGTGAGGCTCTATACCTGTAGTCACACACATGTACTTTGTTTGTTTATGCATAATGTATATAGTTGTATTATACATGATGTCTGTACTGTGTTTGGTAATTGTTTTAGTGTCAACTCAATTTGAGTGGTCCATAATGTTTTTATTAAATCGTTATTTTGTATTGTATCATTGTGGAGTGACAAAAAAAAAAACATCTAAATAACTACCCTTCTCAGCAGCTACCTGTTGGTGATGGAAACATGTAGGATTGATTTTAATACATGCAGGTTTATCAGTGTCCAAGCTCAGGTGTCATGTTCAGTAGGCGCCAATGGGAGAAAATGATTTCAAACAGAACAAAGTTGCGTATTTCTGTTGGACAAGGCTGGGTAACACCTCCGTTTCTAGACAATTTTCTCCCACCCTCTGACTTTCTCCAATGTACTTTGAGAAGGTGTGAAATCAAGGAACGATTAATTGAGAGTTCAAATGTTTCGGTAGGTTGCCTTGTGAGGGTAAACTGAGCGAATGTAGTTATTTGCCATTCATCATTGGTTTCAGCTTTCAGATGTCATGGCAATGGGTGTTTTTCTGTTACAAAGGAAGATGAGTTGACTGTAGTCAGCCTTATTGTAAGTCACTGAATGTCTTGACTGATTTTAACAATGTGTAGTATGGCAGGCACCCCATGTATGCTTTGAACTGGGGAGGAAACATTGACTATGCTAGTACTCCACTTACTGCTTTTACCTGACATGTAAGCCATTGTCTAGGATCAATGTTAAATTGTGAAACTGAAGATAAGGTTTTAGCCTAGGCTACTCATTTGTGATGGTCAATGCATTCCTACTTTACTGCAGCCAGTCTTGGACATCAGTGATATTATTACATTTTAGTCATTTAGCAGACGCTCTTATCCAGAGCGACTTACAGTTAGTGAGTGCATACGTTATTATTTTTTTCATACTGGCCCCCCGTTGGAATCATACCCACAACCCTGGCGTTGCAAACGCCATTCTCTACCAACTGAGCTACATCCATTATATTAGTAGTAATACATCTGATATGGTTCCCCCAGTCTTGTGTAGAATGAGAGGGCTCTTCTCATTTGTCTAATAGAATGTTTCAATGTTATGTCTGGACATGGATTAGTCATTTCTGATTGGGATTGCATTCGGAATTGCAAATAATGTCCACTGTTTTGCAGAAACTCACAATTGATCTTCTCAAGCCTGGCTGGCTTTAAAAAGGTCTGGCTTCTGGTGTAGCTAGACTAGTATTGTGGCTGAGATGTTTCTTCATGGTATAGTTTGACTAGTATTGTGCCTGAAAAGTGTTTCTTCATGAAGAGTTACTCAATTTGGGTTTCACAATCAGTTTTTTTCACCACAGTTTTTATGGAAGTTGACCTAGAACCAATCCTGTCCTAAATGATTGTGCCAATCACATCTCTCCTTTCCCTCTTCCCTGCCAGGTCGTGATCACCAGGCTAAAGCTGGACAAGGATCGCAAGAAGATCCTGGAGCGTAAAGCCAAGTCCCGCGCTGACGGAAAGGAGAAGGGCAAATACAAGGAGGAAACCATTGAGAAGATGGCAGAGTGAAAATCTATTGCTTACAATAAACTGTTGTAAAAAAATCTATTTCATTGTCTGTCGTAAATGGAAGTATCACAGTAAAGTACCGCACAGTGGGTAAGCCACACGTATGGGGATGTTCTTGTTTTGCCTAGTTATACTCTGGTTTAGCATGGTGGAACCAGCCTGATTGCATGATGGTTCACATTCTGTTTCACTTCAAGTGAAATCAAATGTGAGCGCAGCAGATTGTCTGCTTCACCAGGCAAAATCTGTTTGGGAGTAATGTGGAAAATAAAATCTAACATGCAGCACTGCTCCATTGAACAGGTGTAACTTGGTCATGGCATTTATGGTCTGATTTCACAAATCATATTTTAAAATATCCAATATGGTTTGGAAGTTAATTATGAAGTGTTTTCTCATCTGCAAGGTCAAGGAGTAAGAACAGACATGTAAATGAATATAAACAACGATTAGAATATTCGCATGAAAATCTGTTGCCAATTGGATGGAAATCTAGTTTGAGACATTGAACACAGATCCAGCATTAATTGTCAGTTTTCATGTACCACCGTTTGTGCAAAATGCACTGTTACATATTTTCTAAATGACCCCAAATTCCGCATAAAGAAAATCTGGCTTTTACCCACCAGTGATGTTTCCACCAAACGGACTTGTTGCTGATAAAAAAATCAGTGCGTGATTACTTAGTGCGCACACAATTTTATTTTTCGAATAAGTTTTCATGTACCGAATAAAAATCTAAAGTTATGTGTTTCCATCGCATTTTCAACTCTACGGATAGTTACGTTAAATAGCAAATGTGCCTACTCCGGTCTTGGCACCTGTGCTCTAGCCAACAGCTCCCAGGTACAGTGGGGGTAGGCTAGTCGACATAATGAGATTATTATGGATAAGAGCGAGAATGTTTGTCAAGCATCGATCATGTCACCAGATTAAGACCATCGATATTTATTGAATAGGAGCATCAAGATCACCGTGCACTTTCACCACCCTGTGAAGTTCATAATGTATTTAATCTGTAGCCTAATAAACTGCATGCTTTCCCAAATTGTAATTGGAGGACCACACAGCATGTCATCGCGTGACAAGTTCAGTTCGATATGATGGTGTATCAATATTTGCGCATTAAAACGTTTCCACCGCCATTTCTCGCATAATTAAGTCAATGTCTAATGAACAAATGATCTGTCGGCATTTATAAGATTGTACCAACGCTTCCTGCTTCCATCACAGCTGTCGTGATTTTTTAAAATAAGGTTTGACTTTATTTGCATAAAAAGTGTGGATGGGAACGTTGTTACTGTATGAGTGCTGATTTAGGATCATCAAGTATCCCCTGATATCATGATCTAATCTAAAGGTCAAATCATATCTTCTTAGCACTAGACCAGGGGTGTCAAACTCATTTTAGCTCAGGGGCCACATGGAGGAAAATCTATTCCCAAGTGGGCCGGACCGGAAAAATCATGGTATATATAACTTAAAAACAACAACTTCAGATTGTTTTCTTTGTTTTAATACGATCAACATACAACATAAAGCTGGAGCCTGAGGACAGTGTGTCCAAAATAGTACAAGCACAACATCACTATTAATCATAAAACACGTCAAGTTTATTTGAAAATTCTAAAGAAAAAGAACACACAAACACACAATGCCTCAGTGATTAACAGAACTGTTTCACAGATCACAGAACTATATCAGGGTGTCATTTCTCAGGCAGAAATGTAGATAAAAATAACGAAATCCTGTTCCCCAAACAAGTGCAAGAACCACAGAGTCAAGAATAGGTTAAATATACAAATAAAATAAAATCAATTAAAAACAATAGCACATCAACATAAAAACATATAAACATAAATCTGAAAGCATTGCTCAAACTCCCGTAACAGTCCTGTTATTAAATCTTTGAACCGCTTCATGTCTGCCACATGTTGGGTCGCGCACACATTTTTCAGACAGGGGAAGTGAGCTGCATCACCACCGGCAAGTTGCGTCTCCCACAATGACAGCTTCAACTTGAAAGAACGTATGCTGTCATAATACTGCGTGACAACTTTGTTGCGCCCTTGCAGCTGTTTGTTCAAGTTATTCAGGTGCTCTGTAATATCCACCATAAATGCAAGGTCCTGCATCCATTCTGCGGAATGAAATTCTAACACTGGTTTGCCCTTTTCTTCCATGAACTGTTCAATTTCTTCTCGTAAATCAAAGAAACGCCTCAGCACAGCACCTCGGCTTAACCATCTTACCTCAGTGTGGTATGGCAGGCCATAGATGTGGTCTTTCTCTCTGAGAAGGCTGTCAAACTGACGGTGATTCAGGCAGCTGGATCGGATGAAATTAACAGTTTGGATGACCACCTTCATGACTTGCAACACAAAGCCTCCTGGTGCAAAATACAGTGAAAAGTCAAAAAATCACGTCCTCCATTTGCAGATTGCACTTTCTCTCTGAACTTTGCGGGACCAGTCCACTCCGACCCTGTCCAGCGCGCCGACGTGTCGTTGTATCTGTCATCGGCACCAACTCCACGAACTCCTCGGTGACGGTCAATGTGTCATCAACTCCGCGGATGAAAATGGCCAGTTGTGCAACATCTGTAATGTCCGTGCTTTCATCAATTGCAACCGAAAACGCAATAAATGACTTTACTTTTTGCTTCAACTGGCTGTCCAAATCCACTGAAAGATCGGAAATCCTGTCTGCAACTGTGTTTCTTGTCAGGCTGATATTTGCAAAAGCCTGCCGCTTTTCAGGGCACACAATCTCCGCTGCCTTCATCATGCATGTTTTTACAAATTCACCCTCACTAAATGGTTTTGAAGCCACTGCGATTTCATTAGCAATGAGGTAGCTAGCTTTCACTGCAGCGTCACTGATGTCTCGGCTGTGAGTAAACACAGACTGCTGTTTCTTCAGACCCGCCAACAGTTCATTCACCTTCTCTCATCTCCGCTGTCCTTGAAAGTTGTCATATTTGTCAGCATGAAGACTCACATAGTGGCGACGAAGGTTATATTCTTTCAGCACTGCAACATGCTCTGAACACACCAAACATACAGCTTTCCCATTCAATTCCGTGAAAAAATAGGATGACCATTTTTCTTGGAACACTCTGCACTCTGCGTCCACTTTTCTCTTTTTTGAAAGACACATATTGGGGCAATGAGGGTGCCAAAGCACATAATGTTAAAAGTAGAAGCCGTAATAAATATCGCGGGCAAAACAAAGTAGCTCATTGGCTGCACGTGCTTGACCTACTTGCTCTGCCCCGGTATAAACAGTTTGCTTGCTTAACACAATTGCTATTGCGCCATCCAGTGGACGCAATTGGAACAGCAGTTTATTTTATTGAAAATTATACTTTACAAAATTATTATTATTATTATTATTATTATTATTATTTATTTTTTTCAAAATCATCTCGCGGGCCGGATTAAACCCGTTTGCGGGCCTGATCCGGCCCGCGGGCCGGACGTTTGACACCCCTGCACTAGACTGTTAATAGGGGCCCAAAACGGGCAGTTTTTTGCTAACACAAACCCAAGCTTTAGCCAAGGAAAATGTAAAGGTTTATTTGAATGAAATATTTGGAAAGCTTTAGACTTATGATAATGAAGGGAGAATCGAGCTCGTCAGCTTGTAGTCCTAAAAACCGGAAATAAATTACCTCTGGTTCGTTCAGCCATTCCTATGGGGGAAATGAATGGGGAAAGAATTGGGTTTTGAGGTTTAGGAGATTTTATAAACTCAAGTTTAGGAGATCTTATACTTTTTGTTTCTATGAGATAATATCAGCCAGTTAACATGACCTTTATGAATTATGAAGCCTTTTATGTTCCTTGTGTTTTTTTAAATTACATAAATGCTTCAAAGTTCACAAAAAGTGACTTTAGCTGATGAAGATTATCTCATAGAACAAAATGTATAAGATCTCCTAAGCCTGTGTTTACCACATACCTTATTTTCGGCTCAATTTTCTCATAGGATCAGGTTTCCTCTGTAAAACACTGGTCTAGGATCAGTTTATGAACAACTTTTGGTACCACTACCCGCCCAGTTTACTGTGGCGACATCATGTGATCCATACTTCCTAGTCTGTGGTCTGGCAACAGTTCGCTACTGCGGAGCTGAGTAGCGTTGTCAAGTGCATACGTTTACTTTTTCTACTTTTAAAACTATTACCAAAGACAGATATGGCGGAGCTTAGTTTTGTAATTCCTATGTCGGTAATGACTCTGTTTTGGGGGATTATTGGTGGAGTTGTGCCGTGGTTTATCCCCAAAGGACCGAACAGAGGGTGAGTAAATTAGCTAGCTAATTTAGCTAACATGATAGAAAAATCAGTATCTAGCTACATGTGGCTAACTAGAAAAGTTAACAAACAAAGGACATGCTAGACCTCAAATGTCTCTTTTATTCCTACTCGTGGAAAATGCGAAACCTATTTTATTAGCTTTTTAGTCAGCTGTTAAATGATCATACTTTTTGGCAGCTTGTTCTTTTGGCAGCAATATTGCTCTTCATGGCCAACAATAACTGAGTTGACTTTAAAGTAGTAGTAAGCTCTAGTTTTAACTAGAATAAACTTTAACATTTGACAATGTTTTGAAACTTCTTTGTCCTTGTTGGATACAAAGTAAGGGAATACAGACAAATCAAGATGTCATTTTGGAACTTCCCCAGTCCTTTTCTGGTTCCCATCTGCTCTGTCACTTGCAGGTGACTCAAGTTGGCATGATGAAGCCCAATCTGCATGAAGAAGGCCTAGTAGTACATCTGAGAAATGAGCACTTGCCATAATAAACCATAGATAAAGGAGTAACGTTTGGTTTGTAGGCGTACAAATGTATAGCCTAATGTCTTGTTACTGCTTTGTAATAATGTCTTGGCCCAGTGGAATAATGCCTCTCTCCCCTCTCCACAGAGTGATAGTTACCATGTTGGTGCTAACTGCTGTCTGCTGCTACCTGTTGTAAGTACAGTCCTCCCAGGAATGTAGCAGAATATTTCACAGGATCACTATGAGGGCTCTTCTTATATTCATTTGGCTCAGTTGGTTGGAACAGGGTGCAGGCGGGCAACATCAGGGGTGTATTCATTACGGAAACCGTTTACCGTTTTAAGAACCAAATGGGGGGACCTACCTGAATTTGTGGAATAGAAACTCGTTTGTGTTTTACGTTTGGAGTAAAAGGTTTCTGTTGTAAAACGTTTTGCAACAGAATTGGCGTAATGATTGCACCCCAGTGTTGTGTGTTTGAGTCTCGCATCATGCCTAATGTTAGGCCTAGCTAAGTTGCTTTCCATGAAAGTGTGAAACTGGACTATTAACCTATATTTGGAGGTAGTGATGTGCTTAAGCGTATGTCCCACATACAGACACAGAGAGAGAACACTTCTCCCTTAGGTTATTCTCCATACACATTGATTGGGCCAACTGCAGCTCGATTTCAATGTCCCAATGTCAATACATAGTGATTACCAGTCTTTCACAGATGTAGACACGCTCAAAGTTTATCACGGTCGGTTTTGCTGATAGAGAAAATAAGTGTAGACCTAGAGCACGCCTGTTGCTTGTTCGGTAGGTAATGACCCTAGAGTACGGTAGGTAATGATCCTAGAGCACGCCTGTTGTTTGTACGGTAGGTAATGATCCTATGGTATGCCTATTGCTTGTACGGTAGGTAATGATCCCATTCAATATAACCTGTTAGTCCTGAGATGCTATTTAATTTCATAGTTAATTATTTAGCTTTCGAAGTTGTCAGGTGAGCCGATAGCAATGTCATGTTACTTTGCCATATCTCCACCAGGGGGCAGTGCAGGCCATGTAATGGGGATAGTCTCCCCGTCAGCTAACATTTTTTTTTAAGGGAAGAAACTAATGAAATCAAATTATATTTGCCACATGCGCCGAATACAATAGGTGTAGACCTTACAGTGAAATGCTTACTTACCAGTCCTTAACCAACAATGTCGTTTTTAGAAAAAGTGTTAAGTAAAAAATGGATAAGTAAAAAATAACAAATAATTAAAGAGCAGCAGTAAAATAAAATAACAATAGGGAGGCTATACAGGGGGCACCGGTTAGTCGAGGTAATTGAGGTAATATGTACATGTGGGTAGAGTGTCCCCTGTAGCTCAGTTGGTAGAGCATGGCGCTTGCAACGCCAGGGTTGTGGGTTCGTTTCCCACGGGGGGCCAGTATGAAAAATGTATGCACTCACTAACTGTAAGTCGCTCTGGATAAGAGCGTCTGCTAAATTACTAAAATGTAATGATATGTTGTCTCCTTCAGTCTGCTGCCTATTGAAATCACTGGCCACTTTAAGAAATGGAACACTAGTCACTTTAATAATGTTTACATATCTTGCACTACTCATCTTATATGTATATACTGTATTCTATTCTATAATATTCTACTGTATCTTAGTCCATGCCGCTCTGTCATTGCTTGTCCATATATGTATATATTCTTAAATTCCATTCCTTACTAGATTTGTGTGTATTGGGTATATGTTGTGAAAATGTTAGATATTACTTGTTAGATATTACTGCACTGTCGGAGCTAGAAGCACAAGCATTTCGCTACACCCGCAATAACATCTGCTAAACACGTGTATGTGACAAATAAAATTTGATTTGATTTACTGAGCGCTTAGTTGGATTCCTCTATCATAGCTGACCCTGATGTCATGTTCATCCATTACTATAGGGTAGAAGAAGAATGTCTAAAAGTGAAAGACTTGCACAAGTATCTTTATTCTTTATTTAGATCCCCATCAGACACCTTAGAGACCGCTGTTCTTCCTGGGGTCCACAAACAAAGCCATTAGACACAACAGAAGCCATGACAGACATATGTAGTTGTGTAATCATTAGTATGTGTTGTATGTTTTCAGCTGGCTGATAGCAATTCTGGCCCAGCTCAACCCTCTGTTTGGACCAGCTCTAAAGAACGATACCATCTGGTACATGTACTACCACTGGTCCTAGTCTACCAGCCCTCGGTTCCTCTCCTACTACAGGTAAACCCAGTCAGATACACCTGAGGTCCATATCATCATTACATTTATTTTGTTATCTTTTGTTTGTAAGTCTATAATGAAATTCAGTTTTTTAGCTGCAAATGTGTAGGTCACAAGATGAAATGAATCAATGAACAAATAAACTGCTCTCTGTCAAGTCTGTAGTTGTGGCTTCCACTCCTTATCTATTTTAATCTGTACTTTTGATGAAAACGTCTCCTTTCCTTCATCTGCACTTATCTGAACGCAACGGCTGGATGAAAAAGCAATATAAAATTAACTTTCACCTGAACAATTTTCTCTGTTTGTTCTCTGCAGAAGAGGACCTGACTCACTGCTGTACACAAATGAAGCCCTCGATCACCTCCTCACAAAGGGAACTGTTCTTGTTCATCTTAAGCCTTAACCCAGCCTTTGACACCTGAACTTAGTGAGAGTGGAGACATGCCTGCAAAGGTGATTTGTACAAACGGATCCCCAAAGGACTTTTCTAAAGAAATCCTATTTTGTGCTTTAAGAATGAAGCATCAGCCTTTCCTTTGATTTGTATGATGTGCTGTATGATGTACTGTGTGACTTTTTGATTCTCTAACATTGATATATGATCTTGTCAAGGCATGTTACTAGTTACCCTAGCCCATTTATAGACGCTAACTACCTTTAGCGCCTATTGACGATAGTATCTTCTGGCCAGGGGAGTTTTGTTAAGGCACCCAAAGCTTGCTCTAAATGTTAACACGCATCGCTTGCGGTATGGTTAAATGAATACACACCTTTTATAGGTTCGGTTCCCACACTGCCATATTTCCATGTTGCAGTGTTTGTTTATGGAAAACAGACGGAAGAGAGAAGCGACTACCTGCTAATTAGCTATCTATGATTGTGTCTACGAACACCTGTGTGTGAACGGAAGAAGGACGCCATAAACGTGTCACTGAAAAACACTGTCGGCTGCAACTGTGTTAAAACAGTGTAGTAAGTATTTTGCATTTGTGAAATTATTTTGATGTGGGATAAAAGTAGAGGGCTTTATGTTTCTAGAACCGTACTGCAATTGAGAATCGATTCATGTTTAGATGGAGCATTTGGCTGTTTTGGCTGCCAGAGCCAATTAGCCTCTAAACAGTAACGTTAGGCTCCTTTAGTCCATTATTGGACTATAGGGAGCCCCAAAAGTGAATATGTATGTTGCATGTAATGTAGCCTTGCTTTTGATTCCATGTGTCCTTCATTGTGTGTTTGTGTGATGGCATTCATTATTGTCTTTAGAAATTTTAGATATTAAACATCATCAATCAATCCACGTATTGTTTTACATGTTTTTGCTTTGTGTTAAACCGGTTCTTGTTGCTCACGACCGAAATGCCCTCTTTGCTGTGTAAGTAAAGAGACCCGCTACTTTGACCAATTATGGGAAAGTCAATTCAGTTACTCCTCGCGGCTTGCCGTAGACGAGTTTGTTGTCAAACATGGCGTCCTCTGATGTCCACGTCCGAGTATGCGAGCAAGAAATCATCAAATATGACTTGGAAATAAAAGCTCTCGTGCAGGTATGAATATTGATTCACTTGGTTATTGTTCATGACCATATAATGCAACGATACTGTATGTTGTCATGTACTCATTGTGGAGAATAACCTTGTTTTCTGTCGCAGCCGGTTGGGCTCTTTAGCGTTGGCCACTGACCCATTTTGGTACAATGGCCGGGAATCTGAAAAGATTTGGACTGATTATCTTTTTGAACCATTTGATATATAACATAAAAGCCATTTGTCTGATTTGATCTTTATCTCTCATTCACTCATTGACATTAGGATGTCAATGAGTGTACAGGACCACACGTCAAGCTGACAGAGTTGAATGCCAAAGTGAAAGCAAAATTCAACAACCTTAGGCTACGGATTCAGGTAAGAGACAGTTAATCCTCCTGTCTCCAATACATCTCAATGTTAAAAAAAATAATAATAATAGCCTTCATTCCTCCATTTCCTGTCCTTCAACTGCCTGGTGCAGATTTCACCTGTCCAGATATATCAGATATGGTGAAAAGGAGACTGAGGAAGCCTCTTTAGACTTGAGATTCAAGCCTTGGATACATCAGTTCATATTGAGCTGTATCCAGTGTTATTTGTAGGAGACATTATAACTGAGTGTTTCACAGCAGTGTTAATATTGGCTGCAGTTTTAGTCTTAGTTTGTCTTAAAATACCCTTTAGTCATGTCGGTCACAGTTTATTTCATAACGTCAAAATGGAATCATGTTTTTAGGAATGTTTACTCAGTAATAAAAAAACAAAAAGCTGAAATGTCTTGAGTCAATAAGTATTCAACCCCTTTGTTATGGCAAGCCTAAATAATTTCAGGAGTAACAATTTGCTTAACAAGTCAGATAATAAGTTGCATGGACTGACTCTGTGTGCAATAATGGCGTTTAACATGATTTTTGAATGACTACCCCATCTCTGTACCCCACATACAATTATCTATCTGTAAGGTTAGTTGACGTGTAAAAATGAAAAAAGCGGACATTGAATATCCCTTTGAGCATGGTGAAGTTCGTTACATTTTGGATGGTGTATCAATACACCCAGTCACTACAAAGATACAGGCGTCCTTCCAAACTCAGTTGACGGAGAGGAAGGAAACCACTCAGGGATTTCACCATGAGACCAATGGTGACTTTAAAACAGTTGCAGAGTTTAATGGCTGTGATAGGAGAAAACTGAGGATTGGTCAACAACATTTAGTTACTCCATAATTTAGTTAATCCATAATACTAACATAAATGACAGAGTGAAAAGGAAGCCTGTACAGAGTGAAAATATTACAAAACATGCATCCTGTTTGATATAAGGCACTAATGTAATGTGGCAAAGAAATTAACTTTTTGTCCTGAATACAAAGCATTATGTTTGGGGCAAATCCAACACGACACATCACGGAGTACCATTCTTCATATTTTCAAGCATGGTGGTGGCTGCATCATGTTATGGGTATGCTTGTTATCGGCAAGGACTAAGGCTGTGGAGGTCATGAAATTTTGTCCACCGGTTATTGTCATGCAAAAGACTGCCGGTCTCACGTAATTGACAGTTAATTAACATAGACACGGTTAGCATCTCCAGGACTCCACTCATACCACCCACTGATGCACGCCTTTTGGAACATCTACATAAAAAAACAAATCTAATAAATTAATGTAATATACACCATCACAATAAATCCATTATTTATTTTAGTCAGGTCTAAGGAAACATTATGATATGAAGAAAATGTATTTCAGAAGGACAGAATATGAGTTGGTCTGCTGTAGGCCTATGTTATCTGGCTTATGCTCCATGCCATAGGCTGTAGGCTTGTTCATTTAGCTGACACGATATGCTTATAAGTCCCGTGCCATTATTGTATTTTATTTTATATGATTTTATAGTACGAAGAATATAATTGAACTTCTTTTTCCCATTCCGGAGCAAGTGCGCATATGAAGTGACTATGTTGAGCGTTTCATTTGAAACAGGTCCTATATGCTAGATTTAGAGTTATTTGGCAACTTTAGTTGTAAGTGATACAAACATTAGAATGTCTTAGAAATCAAAACATACAGTTGAAGTCTGACGTTTACATACACCTTAGCCAAATACATTTAAACTCAGTTTTTCACAATTCCTGACATTTAATCCTAGTAAAAATTCCCTGTCAGTTAGGATCACCACTTTATTTTAAGAATGTGAAATGTCAGAATAATAGTAGAGTGATTTATTTCAGCATTTATTTCTTTCATCACATTCCCAGTGGGTGAGAGGTTTACATACACTCAATTAGTATTTGGTAGCATTGCCTTTAAATTGTTTAACTTGGGTCAAACGTTTTGGGTAGCCTTCCACAAGCTTCCCACAATAAGTTGGGTGAATTTTGGCCCATTCCTCCTGACAGAGCTGGTGTAACTGAGTCAGGTTTGTAGGCCTCCTTGCTTGCACACACTTTTTCAGTTCTGCCCACACATTTTCTATAGGATTGAGGTCAGGGCTTTGTGATGGCCACTCCAATACCTTGACTTTGTTGTCCTTGAGCCATTTTGCCACAACTTTGGAAGTATGCTTGGGGTCATTGTCCATTTGGAAGACCCATTTGCGACCAAGCTTTAACTTCCTGACTGATGTCTTGAGATGTTGCTTCAATATATCCACATAATTTTCCTTCCTCATGATGCCATCTATTTTGTGAAGTGCACCAGTCCCTCCTGCAGCAAAGCACCCCCACAGCATGATGCTGCCACCCCCATGCTTCACGGTTGGGATGGTGTTCTTCGGCTTGCAAGCCACCCCCTTTTTCCTCCAAACATAACAATGGTCATTATGGCCAAACAGTTCTATTTTTCTTTCATCAGAACAGAGGACATTTCTCCAAAAAGTACGATCTTTGTCCCCATGTGCAGTTGCAAACTGTAGTGTGGCTTTTTTATGACGGTTTTGGAGCAGTGGATTCTTCCTTGCTGAGCGGCCTTTCAGGTTATGTCGATATAGGACTCGTTTTACTGTGGATATAGATACTTCTGTACCTGTTTCCTCCAGCATCTTCACAAGGTCCATTGCTGTTGTTCTGGGATTGATTTGCACTTTTCGCACCAAAGTACGTTAATATCTAGGAGACAGAACGCGTCTCCTGCCTGAGCGGAATGACGGCTGCGTGGTCCCATGGTGTTTATACTTGCGTACTATTGTTTGTACAGATGAACGTGGTACCTTCAGGCATTTGGAAATTGCTCCCAAGGATGAACAAGATTTGTGGAGGTCTACAATTTTTTTTCTGAGGTCTTGGCTGATTTCTTTAGATTTTCCCATGATGTCAAGCAAAGAGGCACTGAGTTTGAAGGTAGGCCTTGAAATACATCCACAGGTACACTTCCAATTGACTCAAGTGATGTCAATTAGCCTATCAGAAGCTTCTAAAGCCATGACATCATTTTCTGGAATTTCCATCTGTTTAAAGGAACAGTCACCTTAGTGTATGTAAACTTCTGACCCATTGGAATTGTGATACAGTGAATTATAAGTGAAATAATCTGTCTGTAAAAAATTCTTGGAAATATTACCTGTCATGCACAAAGTACATGTCCTAACCGACTTGCCAAAACTATAGTTTGTTAACAAGACATTTGTGGAGTGGTTGAAAAAAGTTTTAATGACTCCAACCTAAGTGTATGTAAACTTCTGACTTCAACTGTATATGGGCTGCATGGTGCGACTATAGGCTATTGATGATTTGAGAAAGTAGCAAAAAAAAAGCTTGTGCTCGGTTCCTTGCCTCAGGCTGCACAACTGTTCTCTCATCAAGTGATCATATTTTCACATCACATATTTTCACTATTCTCAATTTAATCTCGTCTTTACTAATACAGTATGTACAATTAGTTTCGATTTAGAATGGACAGTTATCAAATGGGCAGGGGAAAAAATACATGTTATCTGTGTGCACTCGAATAGCGAATGGAGGCCAAGCACTTTCCCGCGGGTCCATTTTGTAGGCTACTTCGGTTTTATAGCGGAGCATGTGCTTAATATGAGAAGCTGAGAAATAAATATAAGAACACTTATTTCACTCCACTGTTTGAGGAGCATGCTTTCACTGCGCGACAGGTGATATTTCGCCCAAACACTGTATGCCATGGGCTCTCCAACCATGTTCCTGCAGCTAACCAGTGCTTAATTTGGGAAAGCAAGGGAAATCTGTTCAGGAACATCGATAGTAATATGTTTTCGCAACAAAACATATTTCACTAAACTGTCGACAGCTTGTCTGCGCGCTCGAGACAGGAATAAATGAGAGAGAGAGGAGGAGATGGAATCGCACGGTGGTGAGATATTCTCTATAGCTAAAGGTAATGTGTCACCCAATTAATTATGAAAATATAAAAAATTCCCTGTTACTAGGCTATTCAAATACAAATTCACTAATTGTAAGCTAACTGTAAACCGCCCTGCACAACCAATGAACCAACAGCATCGCATAGGGCTATTTGTTCTCTCCCAGACTCATGGATGTACATTTTGGAGCGTAGCATAAGGTAACCAGTCCATCCGGTATGCATAATAATACAGTCCACACTCAAAGGCGATTACTCGAATTTGTTTAATTTTGGAGTATAGGCTAAACCAATTATGTATCTAAAATCAGTTTTGTTTTTCTGCAATGAGTAATATGCGGTAGGCTATGTATTGAATAAGGGCACAATCATAATATTAATTGAGATTTTTGGGCTCATAAGCCTATGCATAAGCTCTAATATGCGTATGTGTGTTTTGAATTAATCATCACCTTAGAAAGCGCTGTCCATTTCGTTGTGTTAGGCTTTAAAGAGCATCCACAACAACCATGTTGTACACTGTTTCAACCTGCTGTTGAACTTCTTTCTTCAAATTGATCATCACAGTGAGGTGAGTTTTAAAAGTATGATAGGCCTACTGTTTTGATGACATGTGTTTTGATGTGATTTTCGATTATATTTGCATTGATGTCGGAGTGGTTAGAGGGACAATAGAGCCCTGACTACCAGGTCATTAGTGATCTGATGGTAGTTAGCAAGTTGGGTACTACCAAAGCATGCCCAGAGTGCATAAAAGGAGATTACCCTGACTGGACTGTCATGTAGAATTTTACTGCAGTCATGACTGCCAGTGTGGCGGTAAGATTGTCACCCCAACAGCCCTAGCAAAGACTAGGGAGTTTTTTTAGGATAAAAATAAAAGTTATAGAGCTAAGCACAGGCAAATCAAGTCCTAGAGGAAAACGTGTTTCAGTCTGCTTTCCAACAGACACTGTGAGACAAATCCAAATTTCAGCAGGATAATAACCTAAAAGGCAAGGCCAAATATTAGTGCTGAGCAATTAACCAAAATATATTTTAATTTCAGTTTTTAGATAACTCATTTACCCTGTCTGTTCAATTATTGAATTCCATTTAGTTACGTTTTTTTCTGTGAGCTCAATGTGCAGTTTCTGAAGAGATAAATCAGATGAAGCCTGAACTGTGCAATGTAGTAGTAGGACGCTGTATTTTCCAACAGGCCAATATTCTACATACAGTGGGGGAAAAAAGTATTTAGTCAGCCACCAATTGTGCAAGTTCTCCCACTTAAAAAGATGAGAGAGGCCTGTAATTTTCATCATAGGTACACGTCAGCTATGACGGACAAATTGAGGAAAAAAAATCCAGAAAATCACATTGTAGGATTTTTAATGAATTTATTTGCAAATTATGGTGGAAAATAAGTATTTGGTCACCTACAAACAAGCAAGATTTCTGGCTCTCACAGACCTGTTACTTCTTCTTTAAGAGGCTCCTCTGTCCTCCACTCGTTACCTGTATTAATGGCACCTGTTTGAACTTGTTATCAGTATAAAAGACATCTGTCCACAACCTCAAACAGTCACACTCCAAACTCCACTATGGCCAAGACCAAAGAGCTGTCAAAGGACACCAGAAACAAAATTGTAGACCTGCACCAGGCTGTGAAGACTGAATCTGCAATAGGTAAGCAGCTTGGTTTGAAGAAATCAACTGTGGGAGCAATTATTAGGAAATGGAAGACATACAAGACCACTGATAATCTCCCTCGATCTGGGGCTCCACGCAAGATCTCACCCTGTGGGGTCAAAATGATCACAAGAGCAGTGAGCAAAAATCCCAGAACCACACGGGGGGACCTAGTGAATGACCTGCAGAGAGCTGGGACCAAAGTAACAAAGCTTACCATCAGTAACACACTACGCCGCCAGGGACTCAAATCCTGCAGTGCCAGACGTGTCCCCCTGCTTAAGCCAGTACATGTCCAGGCCCGTCTGAAGTTTGCTAGAGTGCATTTGGATGATCCAGAAGAGGATTGGGAGAATGCTATATGGTCAGATGAAACCAAAATATAACTTTTTTGTGGTGGAAACATCATGCTTTGGGGCTGTTTTTCTGCAAAGGGACCAGGACGACTGATCCGTGTAAAGGAAAGAATGAATGGGGCCATGTATCATGAGATTTTGAGTGAAAACCTCCTTCCATCAGCAAGGGCATTGAAGATGAAACGTGGCTGGGTCTTTCAGCATGACAATGATCCCAAACACACCGCCTGGGCAACGAAGGAGTGGCTTCGTAAGAAGCATTTCAAGGTCCTGGAGTGGCCTAGCCAGTCTCCAGATCTCAACCCCATAGAAAATCTTTGGAGGGAGTTGAAAGTCCGTGTTGCCCAGCGACAGCCCCAAAACATCACTGCTCTAGAGGAGATCTGCATGGAGGAATGGGCCAAAATACCAGCAACAGTGTGTGAAAACCTTGTGAAGACTTACAGAAAACGTTTGACCTGTGTCATTGCCAACAAAGGGTATATAACAAAGTATTGAGAAACTTTTGTTATTGACCAAATACTTATTTTCCACCATAATTTGCAAATAAATTCATTAAAAATCCTACAATGTGATTTTCTGGATTTTTTTTCTTCTCATTTTGTCTGTCATAGTTGACGTGTACCTATGATGAAAATTACAGGCCTCTCTCATCTTTTGAAGTGGGAGAACTTGCACAATTGGTGGCTGACTAAATACTTTTTTCCCCCACTGTAGTTTACAGCAGAAAATATGGTAATTAACTACAATGACCATAATTCATTGCGCGCCTGCTTGAACTTGTCTAGTCCTTGCAGAGCAGACACAGAGACTGACAGAGAACTTGTGATCGAGAGCGATTTTAAAAAAAAAAACAGTTGCTTCGAGAGCCTGACAACACATGATCTAAGTGATTGATAGTTGGTATTCGGCGGTCATAAAAGTCTGCCTTATTTACTTTGAAGAACTACAAAATAGTGATTTTGTCAGACAGTGTAGGCAGCAGCTCTATAGAGATGAGATGATGACTTGGAATGAAATAATAGTCATCAAATAAAACAAATATTTTATTAAAGTAAAGTAATGTGAACAAATAATGGTTAATAAGTGATGAGCAGTAATGGCAGGGACTACAATCATGGTACTTTTATTAATTGTTTTATTCAGTGTTACAGCATTCAACCCACAGTGCATTTCATGTTTAAAAAAAAGTAATAATCCAACTGAAACCGAGTCAAACTCAAAAAGCACTAATCGCTCAGTACTACAAAATATACACTGAGTGAACACCTTCCTAATATTGAGTTGCCCTCATAACAGCCTCAATTCGTTGGGGCATGGACTCTACAAGGTGTCGAAAGCGTTCCACAGGGATGCTGCCCATGTTGACTCCAATGCTTCCCACAGTTGTGGTAAGTAGCGGTGTGTGGGTAAAATCACTGGGGAAGCAAAGCCAGGGGGGGAAAGCCATATTACAACCTATGTGTTGTGATAATTGTATTGTTTGCTCTATATCCTGTTAGTTCATATGCCTTGACACTGTGATATACAAAAAATACAAGTGTGTACTGTATGACTGTCATAGACCGTTTTGTCAACATGAAAGAGAGGAGGATGGCATTGGCATTTCTCTACCAGTAGGGTGAGTCAACATGTTTTTTCTACGTGCACGAACACACGCACACACAAATCAGAACCATGGACAGCCACGTCATATAGCTTACGTTGATTGGACTAAATTGTTTTCGGTATCTTTTAGTTGTCACTGTTTTAGACTAAGCATAGGTGATTTGATGATGTTGAAGTTGAAATGGTGCTGGAATAGTGGAGGCAGCTCCTGTTTTCTTTGCGACTTGCGGTAACCCTCCGTGGTTCTAAATCAAATCAAATCAAGTAGGTAACAACACATCTGCCACACTGATCCTCAACACGGGGGCCCCTCAGGGGTGCGTGCTCAGTCCCCTCCTGTACTCTCTGTTCACCCATGACTGCATGGCCAGGCACGACTCCAACACCATCATTAAGTTTGCCGACGACACAACAGTGGTAGGCCTGATCACCGACAACGATGAGACAGCCTATAGGGAGGAGGTCAGAGATCTGGCCGTGTGGTGCCAGGCCAACAACCTCTCCCTCAACGTGACCAAGACAAAGGAGATGATTGTGGACTACAGGAAAAAAAAAGAGGACTGAGCACGCCCCCATTCTCATCGACGGGGCTGTAGTGGAACAGGTTGAGAGCTTCAAGTTCCTTGGTGTCCACATCACCAACGAACTATCATGGTCCAAACACACCAAGACAGTCGTGAAGAGGGCACGACAAAGCCTATTCCCCCTCAGGAGACTAAAAAGATTTGGCATGGGTCCTCAGATCCTCAAAAAATTCTACAGCTGCACCATCGAGAGCATCCTGACTGATTGCATCACCGCCTGGTATGGCAACTGCTTGGCCTCCGACCGCAAGGCACTACAGAGGGTAGTGCGTATGGCCCAGTACATCACTGGGGCAAAGCTTCCTGCTATCCAGGACCTCTATACCAGGCGGTGTCAGAGGAAGGCCCTCAAAATTGTCAAAGACTCCAGCCACCCTAGTCATAGACTGTTCTCTCTGCTACCGCACGGCAAGCGGTACCGGAGTGCCAAGTCTAGGTCCAAAAGACTTCTCAACAGCTTCTACCCCCAAGCCATAAGACTCCTGAACAGCTAATCATGGCTACCCGGACTATTTGCACTGCCCCCCCACCCCATCCTTTTTACGCTGCTGCTACTCTGTTAAGTATTTATGCATAGTCACTTTAACTCTACCCACATGTACATATTACCTCAACTACCTCAACTAGCCGGTGCCCCCGCACATTGACTATGCAACGGTACTCCCCTGTATATATAGCCTCCCTACTGTCACTTTATTTTACTTCTGCTCTTTTTTTCTCAACACTTTTTTTGTTGTTGTTTTATTCTTACTTTTTTTGTTTAAAATAAATGCACTGTTGGTTAAGGGCTGTAAGTAAGCATTTCACTGTAATGTCTGCACCTGTTGTATTCGGCGCATGTGACCAATAAAATTTGATTTGATTTGATTTGATATAGGCCTAAGGCCAGGACAAGAAGAAGGCACAGTGGCAGAATAAATTCAACCACATGTTTTTTTCATTACAAAACTGGAGAGCAACCTCAGTTTGGTGAAGTCCACAAAGCATATTGCATGTAACAAACAGTTACCTGACCTACAGCATGCTCCATATTGCATGTAACAAACAGTTACCTGACCTACTGTTAGGCCTACTGCTGCTAGGTAGCTCTCTCTCTGCTCTCTCCCTCCCCTCTGTCTGTCCTTGATTGCAGGAGTGAAGTCTGGTGTGCGGGAGTCAGGGTTCCAGCTGCAGCTCATTCACCATAATCACCTCAGCCTTTAAGACCCGGTCAAACTTACCACTCATCGTCAGATCATAGTCAAGACGACCATATATTTGGAACCTGACTCCTGCCTCCGCTTCACTCCTGCCACCACCATCCTGCTCTCCATTACCGGACCTCTCTTTTGGACTCACCACGGACACTAGGACATTACGGTACCACACCTGCCCTGATCTGGATCTGTTACCCTCCCGGTAACCTGGACTTGCTCTTCCCCTATATTGGGAAACCTGGACTTTGAACATTGTAAATAAACCTGTTAACTTCTCTGGCTTGGTGTACTGGTCTGCATTTGGGTTCTTATCCAGTTAAATCATAACAGTATGATCTGACCATCATGAACCCAGCAGACAGTAGCTCGGATACCACCCCAGAGTGCACTCAAATTTGGACTGCCATAGCCAATCAGGGCATTTTACTTGGCCAACATGATACCCTGTTTAAGACGATTGCTGAGGACAGTCAGGTGCTGATTAATCAGGTTCAATTACTCACCAATCAAGTGTCTGCCCTTACTACCCCCTTCAGCCCAGATCAGAGAGCCTTTTGTTCCTGCTCCAGAGCGCTATGACGGGAACATGGGAACCTGTGGCGATTTTTTGACTCAATGCTCGTTAGTGTTTGAACAACAGCCCCTCACCTACGCCTTAGAAAGAGCCCGTATTGCCTACCTTATCAACTCTACTAGCGGTTCCGCTCGTGCCTGGGGATCCGCGGTCTGGGAGAGTCAGTCGGACATTTGCAACGCTTACGTTGCCTTCACCACTGAGATGAGGAAGGTTTTTGACCACCCCGTACGAGGCAAGGAGGCTGCGAAACGGTTGTTTTCTCTTCGGCAGGGGGCTCGCAGTGTGGCGGAGATGGCAGTGGAGTTTCGGACTTTAGCAGCAGTGAGTGGTTGGAATGACGAGGCATTACAAGGAGTGTTCATCAATGCTTTGTCTGAGACTTTAAAAGATGAATTGGTGTCATATGATGAATCGCCTACGCTGGATAATCTTATTTCACTCACCATCAGGTTGGATAATCGGATTCGGGAGCGCCGCCGGGAGAGGAGTGTTAGTTCCAAGCAACCTGTCTGTCATCAACAAATCCCCGCTAGGAAAGCGGCTTCCAGACACTGAACGGCCATGGAGGTGGGTCGTGCACGGTTGTCCTCAGAGGAGCGTGCACGTCGCATTCAGGCTCGGGTCTGCCTGTATTGTGGAGAAGCTGGTCATTTCGTTCCTTCCTGCCCAGTTCGTCCGGGAAAAGGGCCGGCTCATCATTAATGGGAGAAGTTTTGGTGAGCCGAGCAGCGGATTCTTCCTCTTCTCCCCGCATTCTGCTCCAGGCATCCCTCCAGTGGCAGTTCCAGAATCTCTCTGTTAGTGCGCTGATTGACTCTGGTGCAGACGAAAGCTTTTTGGATAGAGAGTGGGCTCAACAAATGGATTTGGAGACTGTTCCTATGGACTGTCCGCTGCAGGCTAAGGGTCTGAATGGACAATTGTTGACCCATATTACCCATCAGACTGTTCCTGTTTGTCTTAGAGTGTCGGGAAATCATCAGGAGAACATTCAATTCCATATTATCGACTGCCCACAGACCCCTCTGGTCCTTGGTATCCCCTGGCTCATAAGACACAATCCACACATTGATTGGGTGACAGGTAGAATTGTTTCATGGAGCACATTTTGTCATGTGAATTGTTTGTGTTCTGCTCTGACTCCTGCCAGTACTGTGCCTCGACCTCCACTGGAGTCCATGGATCTTTCTAATGTTCCTGACGTGTATCATGACCTGGCATCCGTTTTCTGCAAACACAGAGCTACTTCTCTTCCTCCTCACCGGCCTTACGACTGCGCCATTGACCTCCAGCCAGGAGCCCCGCTCCCCAGCAGTCGCCTGTACAATCTCTCCCGGCCGGAGACGGAGGCTATGGAGAACTACATTCGGGACTCCTTGGCGGCAGGTATTATGCGTCCTTCCTCGTCACCTGTAGGAGCGGGATTCTTTTTTGTTGCTAAGAAGGATAAGACCCTCAGACCCTGTATTGATTACCGTGGACTTAACAACATCACCATTAAGAACAAGTATTCTCTGCCTTTGATTAATTCTGCTTTTCCCCTCCTTCATGGTGCTACCATCTTTACGAAACTGGATCTACGAAATGCGTATCACCTGGTGCGCATTCGTAAAGGTGATGAATGGAAGACTGCCTTCAACACACCCTTGGGACATTTTGAGTATCTGGTTATGCCTTTTGGGTTGTCTAATGCCCCTGCTGTTTTTCAGGCACTAGTCAATGATGTCCTTCGGGACATGTTGAATCGGTTTGTTTTTGTCTATCTGGATGATATCTTGATTTTCTCAGAGTCCTCCCAGGAACATGAACTGCATGTGCGCCAGGTGTTGCAAAGGTTGTTGGAGAACAAACTGTTTGTGAAGATGGAGAAATGTGAATTTCATGTGTCTGAGACCTCTTTTTGGGTTACATCATCGCTCAGGGGGAGTTGCGGATGGACCCAGCTAAGATCTCTGCTGTCACGGACTGGCCAGCCCCCTCTACCCGCAAAACAACTTCAACGATTTCTGGGGTTTGCGAACTTCTATAGGAGGTTCATCAAGGACTACAGCCGCATTGCGGCGCCACTCACCGCTCTCACCTCCATCTCACGACCGTTCGCTTGGAATGAAGGGGGCCGAATCAGCGTTCGAAGAACTGAAACATCGCTTCGCCTCGGCTCCCATTCTGATGCAGCCGGACCCCGACCGCCAGTTTGTCGTGGAGGTGGATGCATCCGACACTGGGGTAGGTGCGGTGTTGTCACAGCGTTCTTCTGAAGATAACAAACTGCATCCCTGTGCTTTTCTCTCAAGGAAACTTTCTCAGGCAGAGAGGAATTATGATGTTGGCAATCGCGAACTGCTCGCCGTTAAGCTGGCTCTCGAGGAGTGGCGACATTGGTTGGAGGGGGCGGAACAACCCTTCATCGTTTGGACGGATCATAAGAATCTGGCTTACCTCCAGTCAGCGAAGCAGCTCAACCCCCGTCAAGCCAGGTGGGCACTATTTTTTGGGAGATTCAATTTTTCTCTGTCTTACCGTCCTGGGTCACGCAACGTCAAGCCTGACGCCCTGTCTCGTGTTCATTCGGCTGTTGATACTGGTAGTAACCCTGAACCCATTTTGCCTCCTACCTGCAGTATTGCGGTCGTCACATGAGACATCGAGGGGATTGTTAGACAGGCTCAACATCATCAAGCTGACCCTGGGAGGGGTCCTCCTAACCGGATGTTTGTCCCTGAGTCTGCTCGCTCCCAGGTACTTCAGTGGGCTCACTGCCTCCCCTTACCTGTCACCCTGGAGTTTCGCGGACCCTTGACTTTGTGCGACGGAAGTTCTGGTGGGCCACGATGGAGGCGGACACTCGAGCCTTCATTGCTGCTTGTACGGTATGTGCACGAAGTAAGAACTCCACCCAGGCCAGCGCTGGTCATCTACGACCTCTACCTATACCCAGCCGGCCCTGGTCGCATATCGCTATGGATTTTGTCACTGGACTTCCCCCTCGTCTGGAAAGACTGTAATTCTTACGGTGATTGATCGTTTTCTAAGTTCGCTCATTTTTTGGCCCTACCTAAACTGCCCACTGCCAGAGAGACGGCTGATATTTTGGTTGAACATGTGTTCCGCTCTCATGGTCTACCCACGGATATTGTCTCTGACAGGGGTCCCCAGTTTGTCTCCCAGGTGTGGAAAGCTTTCTGTAAAGCTTTGGGCATTACATCCAGCCTGTCCTCTGGATATCACCCCCAGACCAACGGGCAAGCCGAGAGAGCGAACCAGGAGATGGAGACCGCTCTTTCGCTGTGTCACAGGGTCTAACCCTGGGTCATGGAGCTCCATGCTCCCCTGGGTGGAATATGCTCATAACACCTTGACTAACGCTTCCTCTGGTTTGTCTCCTTTTCTGTGTGCTCTGGGTTATCAACCTCCCCTGTTCCCTTCTCAAGAGAGGGAACTGGCGGTACCCTCGGTGCAGTCCCACATGCGCCGCTGCTTCAAGGTCTGGAGGAAGGCCAGGGTAGCTCTGTCCCGAGCTTCGGCGTACATGCAGAGGCAAGCCAACCGTCACCGGTCCCAGGCTCCCGGTTACTCTCCTGGTCAAGAGGTATGGCTGAAGTCACGGGACCTTCCATTGAAGGTGGAGTCTAAGAAGATGGCGCCTCGTTTTATAGGACCGTTCAAGATACTGTCTATTGTTAACCCCTGCGCGGTTAAGCTACAGCTTCCTGCCTCCCTACGGGTTCATTCCACCTTTCATGTTTCCCAGATTAAGCCTGTGTCGGTTAGCCCTCTGTGCCCGCCCTCTCGTCCCCCTCCTCCGCCCAGGATCGTGGGTGGGGGTCCGGTCTACACTGTCCGGCGACTTCTGGATGTTCGCCGCCGGGTCGTGGTTTCCAATACCTGGTGGATTGGGAGGGTTATGGTCCTGAGGAACGTTCCTGGGTGCCCAGGAGCTTCATTGTGGATCCTGCTCTGGTCCGAGAGTTTCATAGGTTACATCCCGATAAACCCGTCGGCCGCCAGGTGGCGTCCGTAGAGGGGGGTACTGTTAGGCCTACTGCTGCTAGGTAGCTCTCTCTCTGCTCTCTCCCTCCCCTCTGTCTGTCCTTGATTGCAGGAGTGAAGTCTGGTGTGCGGGAGTCAGGGTTCCAGCTGCAGCTCATTCACCATAATCACCTCAGCCTTTAAGACCCGGTCAAACTTACCACTCATCGTCAGATCATAGTCAAGACGACCATATATTTGGAACCTGACTCCTGCCTCCGCTTCACTCCTGCCACCACCATCCTGCTCTCCATTACCGGACCTCTCTTTTGGACTCACCACGGACACTAGGACATTACGGTACCACACCTGCCCTGATCTGGATCTGTTACCCTCCCGGTAACCTGGACTTGCTCTTCCCCTATATTGGGAAACCTGGACTTTGAACATTGTAAATAAACCTGTTAACTTCTCTGGCTTGGTGTACTGGTCTGCATTTGGGTTCTTATCCAGTTAAATCATAACACCTACAGCATGCTCCATATTGCATGTAACAAACAGTTACCTGACCTACAGCATGCTCCATATTGCATGTAACAAACAGTTACCTGACCTACAGCATGCTCCATATTGCATGTAACAAACAGTTACCTGACCTACAGCATGCTCCATATTGCATGTAACAAACAGTTACCTGACCTACAGCATGCTCCATATTGCATGTAACAAACAGTTACCTGACCTACAGCATGCTCCATATTGCATGTAACAAACAGTTACCTGACCTACAGCATGCTCCATATTGCATGTAACAAACAGTTACCTGACCTACAGCATGCTCCATATTGCATGTAACAAACAGTTACCTGACCTACAGCATGCTCCATATTGCATGTAACAAACAGTTACCTGACCTACAGCATGCTCCATATTGCATGTAACAAACAGTTACCTGACCTACAGCATGCTCCATATTGCATGTAACAAACAGTTACCTGACCTACAGCATGCTCCATATTGCATGTAACAAACAGTTACCTGACCTACAGCATGCTCCATATTGCATGTAACAAACAGTTACCTGACCTACAGCATGCTCCATATTGCATGTAACAAACAGTTACCTGACCTACAGCATGCTCCATATTGCATGTAACAAACAGTTACCTGACCTACAGCATGCTCCATATTGCATGTAACAAACAGTTACCTGACCTACAGCATGCTCCATATTGCATGTAACAAACAGTTACCTGACCTACAGCATGCTCCATATTGCATGTAACAAACAGTTACCTGACCTACAGCATGCTCAAGCAAGTTAATGTTTCCGACATTTTCGGACTACTAAACAACTATTGATTTAGAACCACGGAGAGTTACCGCAAGTCGCAAAGAAAACAGGAGCTGCCTCCACTATTCCAGCACCATTTCAACTTCAACATCATCAAATCACCTATGCTTAGTCTAAAACAGTGACAACTAAAAGATACCGAAAACAATTTAGTCCAATCAACGTAAGCTATATGACGTGGCTGTCCATGGTTCTGATTTGTGTGTGCGTGTGTTCGTGCACGTAGAAAAAACATGTTGACTCACCCTACTGGTAGAGAAATGCCAATGCCATCCTCCTCTCTTTCATGTTGACAAAACGGTCTATGACAGTCATACAGTACACACTTGTATTTTTTGTTGTCCTAGGCTACCTGGCTAAAATGCTTACTTGCTAGCCTAACTTCCATTCATGGGCAATGTTAGCTAGTTAACATTAGCCTTCTAAATCTACCTACATATTGAACTTCCATCCTCCCAGTCCAGAGGCACAATGTTTGAATTAATGGTTGGATCAGAATCGCCATTATAATCATTGGCCAGTACGGCGAAAAGTCCAAATCCCTATCTCCGTCCATGGCTAATTTAGGAAACGGCCAATTTTAGCTAGCTAGCTAGCCACCAGAGGACAACGCAACGAGATGCAACAATTTAAGTTGTTTCTGTCAATATTTCTCTTGATCCCTTGTGATAGGAGTGAAGCCAAATCCAAGCTGGCTTCCCTTAACACTTTTTTTTGGTGCGCCAGGACCATTCACAGTTGAGCTCAACGCTTATTGGCTATTATTTTAGGGAGGCCAAATGCTTGTTGGCTTCCCTTGCATTCAATGCTACGGGTGGCAACAATGTCATACTCTTTTTGATCAGACAGCATCAGATAGATGGCCTACACATTCAGAAACAGAGGGGCACTGTTTCACTCGCTCTGATGCTTTCTCCGGTGAGATGCATTCATCCTCTTGCGAATGTATTCAACCTCTTAAAAATCCTTCTTTAACCTGTCTCCTCCCCTTCATCTACACTGATTGCAGTGGATTTAACAGGTGACATCAATAAGGGATCATAGCTTTACCTGGATTCACCTGGTCAGTCTGTCATGAAAGAGCAGCTGTTCTTAATGTTTTGTACACTCAGTGGAGTAACTTGCCAAGACGACATTGAATGTTCCTGAGTGGCCTAGTTACAGTTTTGACTTAAATCGGCTTGAAAATCTATGGCAAGATTTGAAAATGGCTGTCTAGCAATGATCAACAACCAACTTGAATAATTTTTTAAAGAATAATGGGCAAATATTGTACAATCCAGGTTTGCAAAGCTTTAAGAGACTTACCCAGAAAGACTCACAGCTGTAATCTCTGCCAAAACTGGTTCTAACATGTATTGACTCAGGCGGTTGAATACTTATCTAATCAACATATATTAGTGTTTTATTTTCTGTTCATATTATTTGCTTTATTTTTCTTCCACTTTGATAGTAGTGTATTTTGTGTAGATCATTGACAGAAAATTACAATTCAATCCATTTTAATCCCACTTTGTAACACAACAAAATGTGGACAAAGTCAAGGGGTGTGAATACATTCTGAAGGCACTGTAACTACCTAGCAAGATGACATAGAAACAATTTAATTCACTCTCCATAATCCCATACTGCCAGTGCCAGCCCATAGCCAAGTGTTTAGCTCGCTAGCTAGCTAACGTTAGCATATTCGCTAGCTCGCACAACATAGCTAATAACACTGCACATGGAAACTAGCTAATCAATTGTGATGTAATATAATGTCAATACTAGCTACAGTGGTTAGCTAGCTTGGAGGAAGTATTTGGTGTTGTGTGCATTGCGTCTGTGCACTTAGCTAGCTACCATCCCATAGCCTACACTGCATATGAAGTGTGACTGGCTCCTCCGTGGATGTACAGAGAAAATGACCCATTTTTTTGTTGGCGGATTAGCTCAAAGTCAAGTTGTTGGCCACTGACGACCATTGCGATTCTACAAGTAGATACGGCTGGTTTGTTGCTACCAGGTCGGCACGCAGCATGTACTGCTTTTGTACTAGCTAGAGAAGGAACGGCCTCCCACTCTGATAAATACCTATCGGCCTTGAGATTCTCGTGTGTTTCATGCTTTAGCGTAAGTAGATAGTTAGTAGAATTGTTACTGATAGTCTGTAGAGCAACAGTTTACAGCTCGGATTTTCTTCCCATCATAATTGTCAAGGGGGTAAATAAGTAGTTTCATTGAAAAGGGGATTTGCGCGTTACAAAAATGGCAGAAGCATTACTGTACTTCTAATATTCAACAAATAGCATTAGTTTTTCCCATAGGAAAAAAAACAACCTCAACTCGCGTTTGCGGACTGCGGCGCGAGCGTGGCAACACAGATGAATGAATGACAGCACACATGGGGAAATAGAGCTTGGATGTGATCAAATCAAAAATAGCCTACATGTAAGTAAGAGCGAGAGTATAAACATTGTTTGTAGTTGAGGTTAGTTACAAGTCCATTGTCCTGGCTTCTCATCAGTTCAGAAGATTGACGAGTAACTGAAGAGACCGCCTGGGAGCTATGTGGGAGAGCCGGGCAGATCGGCTCAATCAGACCACGCAACTGAAAGATGTCTATTCTGCCAATGAGAAGATTGCATGAAATATTTTGTTTAGGATTGGACAAAACTGATGAAAAATTAGCATCATGTTAAATTAAATCTCCATTAATCTCACATGGAATTCTCATCTCCTCATATTTTCGTCACCTAAAATGAAAAATAATTTGTAGTTATGTTTTTTTCCCAGGGTCTCTCGTTATCGTCAGTTTTAGTCAGGTAAAATAGGTACTTGACGAGTATTTTTCGTCATAGTTATTGTTGACGAAATGAACACTGTTTGACAGGACCTAGATCAGATGGGGAGGGAGCAGGACAAGGAGTCAGTCAAGATGGCTCTACTCAGTGAGGTGGAGAGACACCGCAAGCAGATGCTCAGGTAGGAGAGCACGGTAGGAGTGTGGATTACTGCTGTTGCTTCAGTACTGGATCCAGTCTGTAGTAGTTAGTAGGATGCACGTCTCCATTAGAATGGTTTTCCTTAGACCTTTACATATAGTGGTAGTGCATAAACTGTAAGCAAGCATCCTAATGAAACTGTATGTTTCCTATCCCTGCAGTAACCAGACAGCATGGAGGAAGGCCAACCTGGCCAGTAAACTGTCCCTAGACAATCTGGAGAAGGAATCTCTTCTCTATGGAGGAGATAGTGAACTTAGACAAAGGTAAACAGATACCTGCTGTTTCTAGATACTATACTGTAGTGTTTCACTGTGTGTTTATACTTTCTGTCTTATTGTTGTCTGTTACTCTGAAGATTTAGAATGTCTTTGTTATTTTTTCCTCCAATCAGGAAGGTTACCAAAGAGGGGCTGGCCCAGACGTCCAGTGACATCACTGAGAGCCTGATGAGCATCAGCCGGATGATGTCACAGCAGGTGACACAGAGCGAGGAAACCATGACGACGCTGGGTGAGTGGCGCCTCCTAGAGTACAGAGTGTGAATCATATCGGTGTCTGTGTTTCTGAGATGACAGTAGTGTTTATAATTTCGGTCCCTAAGCCCGTCCCCTAGCTCCATTTCCCTTCAGTGTTTGCAAATCTGAAATAACTAGATGAGTGAGATGTAGTGGTAAAAATATAAAAAGTGGGTAAATGCTGATCGCCTTTCACAATGAATAAAGTAATGCTCCCTATATTTACAATGCACTTTTTTGCAATAGGTGCGTAAACGTTTGAGCAACATAAAAAAGGTGCGTAAATGCCGTTTGCGTGTGTTTATCTTCCACTGCACCACTGGTGAGAACAATATGGAGATGGTTCCACCATTTCGTATGTATATACTATATTCTACTGTATTTTAGTCAATGCCACTCCGACATTGCTCGTCCTAATATTTATGTTTCTTAATTCCATTATTTTAGATTTGTGTGTATTGTTGTGAATTGTTAGATACTGCTGCACTGTTGGAGCTAGGAACACAATAACCCTCAATAACATCTGCTAAATATGTGTATGTTTATGTGACCAATAAAATTTGATTTGATTTTGATTTGGAAAGCCATCAAATTGGAGCACCCAAGGACTGTTTCTCAGTTGCTTTATTCAAATAAAAACATACAGTGCCTTCAGAAAAGTATTCAGACCCCTTTACTTTTTTCTCATTTTGTTACGTTACACCCTTATTGTAAAATGGATTAAATAAATACAAATCCTCAGCAATCTACACACAATACCCCATAATGACAAAGCAAAAACAGGTTTTTAGACATTTTTAGAAATGTACTACAAATAAAAAACGGAAATACCTTGTTTACATAAGTATTCAGCCACTTTGCTTTGAGACTCAAAATTGAGCTCAGGTGCATCCTGTTTCCGTTGATCATCCTTGAGATGTTTCTACAACTTCATTGGACTCCACCTGTGGTAAATTCAATTGATTGGACATGTTTTGGAAATACACACACCTGTCTATATAAGGTCCCACAGATGACAGTGCATGTCAGAGCAAAAACCAAGCCATGAGGTCGAAGGAATTGTCCGTAGAGCTCCAAGACAGGATTGTGTCGAGGCACAGATCTGGGGAAGGGTACCAAAACATTTCTGCAGCATTGAAGGTCCCCAAGAACACAGTGGCCTCCATCATTCTTAAATGGAAGATGTTTGGAACCACCAAGACCCTTCCTAGAGCTGGCCGCCCGGCCAAACTGAGTAATCGGGGGAGAAGGGCCTTGGTCAGGGAGGTGACCAAGAACCTGATGGTCACGCTGACAGAGCTCTAGATTTCCTCTGTGGAGATGGGAGAACCTTCCAGAAGGACAACCATCTCTGCAGCACTCCACCAATAAGGCCTTTATTGTAGAGTGGCCAGACGGAAGCCACTCCTCAGTAAAAGGCACATGACAGCCCGCTTTGGAGTTTGCCAATAGGCACCCAAAGACTCTCAGACCATGAGAAACAAGATTCTCTGCTCTGATGAAACCAAGATTGAACTCTTTGGCCTGAATGCCAAGCGTCACGTCTGGAGGAAACCTGGCACCATCCCTACGGTGAAGCATGGTGGTGGCCGCATCATGCTGTAGGGATGTTTTTCAGTGGCAGGGACTGGGAGACTAGTCAGGATCGAGGAAAAGATGAACGGAGCAAAGTACAGAGAGATCCTTGATTTAAAAAAATACCTGCTCCAGAGTGCTCAGGACCTCAGACTGGGGCGAAGGTTCACCTTCCAACAGGACAATGACCCTAAGCACACAGCCAAGACAACGCAGGAGTGGCTTTGGGACAAGTCTCTGAATGTCCTTGAGTGGCCCAGCTAGAGCCCGGACTTGAAGCCGATCAAACATCTCTGGAGAGACCTGAAAATAGCTGTGCAGCGACGCTCCCCATCCAACCTGACAGAGCTTGAGAGGAACTGTAGAGAAGAATGGGAGAAACTCCCCAAATACAGGTGTGCCAAGCTTGTAGCGTCATATCCAAGAAGACTCGATGCTGTAATCGCTGCCAAAGGTGCTTCAACAAAGTACTGTGTAAAGGGTCTGAATACTTATGTAAATTTGATATTTCTGTTTTTTATTTCTAATAAATTAGCAAACATTTCTACAAACCTGTTTTTGCTTTGTCATTATGGGGCATTATTGTGTGTAGATTGATGAGGGAAAATAACAATTTAATCAATTTTAGAATGAGGCTGTAACGTAACAAAATGTGGAAAAAGTCAAGGGGTCTGAATACTTTCCGAAGGCACTGTAAGCAGCTGACACATTTCAACAGTCGGCTATTTGATATGTCCAGACACAAAGTATTTGCCAAAGCCTAGTGTGGACTCTCTTCTCCGTAGCAACCTCGTCTCAGGCGGTCGTGGAGACCAACGATGAGTTTAAGGCCATGACCGGAACCATCCAGCTGGGGAGAAAACTCATCACTAAGTACAACCGCAGGGAGCTCACTGACAAACTGCTCATCTTCCTCGCACTCGCACTCTTCCTCGCCACGGTCTTCTACATCCTCAAGAAGAGATTCTTCTTCTTCCTCTAGACCAGACACAACTAACTTAAACTAAGTAACTTTTAGAGAAACTTTGATTAGAGTAACTATGATCATATGAGCTAATTTATGACATAAGTGAGACGTCTTAAGTATTGGCAGATGAATATACTGCTTATTAATCATTCCTACCTGCCACAGGTACACACGTAATTCCATATCAACATTTAAAGACACACACAGTAGTAATGGCTTCCAGGGATAAGCCTATTGTAAACACTATGCATCTGTCATGGAAGGAAATATCAGACTGCCGTCAACTGTTTGCAGTGCTTATAGGAAAGTTTGATGGTTAATGTAACCAATTGTTATGATTATCGTGTTAATTTATTATTCCATTGCAGGAAGTTAAAGCTGTTGTCCAGTTATTTATATCATGCTCTGAAAGAGAAATAAATGGATATTACCAGTAGCCTTATTTAATGGAGATTCCATTTCCGCCGGACCATTATTTAAAGGAAAGGGGTTCGTGTCAATGTGTAACACATTCTCTGTAACGTAATCAGTTTTCGAAGAGATTTATTACAATAAAACGTTGACATTCATGAAATTGTGTCAAGCACCAGTGTAGAAATGTAGGATGTACATAGCACCCACACAAGTTTCAGTGAGTCTGGTCTAGCTTCTGGTCTTCAGTATTTCCTTATGGAGCAAGCTAACTTGGCTCAGCAGTGGTGAGGCCTGCTCCCAGTAGCTAGCAGCAGGGGGAACAGGACAGTCTGTGCAGCACAGGCACCAGGCAGAAAAAAATCTGAAAAGCTGTGGCAGTAATCACATAGTCGGCGATAAGGAACCATGCGTCTCTGCCTTTCTTCAGATAAGACCCGGAAAAGCAGATTATTCCGACCCGTTTCCTGCTCCCTTTCTTTCCACCGGGGGTGGAGGGTGAGAGGAGGTTATTTTTAGGTTTGCGTGGACCTGTTATCTGACATTGCCTTTTCAACACCTTGGAGGGGTGAGAAGTGATGTGGGGTAAGGGGGGCTGGTAGCTGCATGACCTCTCTACCCTCTACATGATGACGGTCTCACATGTCATTTGGGAAATAAAAATCTAAAAATCATGTTGACGTTTCTGTTCAGTGTACCAATAAATGCCTCTGACTTTGTCTATCCGAGTTGTCTCAGTTGTATGTGTTGTTATGGATCATATCTGCCTCTGAATCAGTGGGGACAGACGGTACAGGTAGCTTAGTGGTTAGAGCAATGGGCCAGTAACCGAAAGGTTGCTGGTTTGAATACCCTAGCCGACAAGGTGAAAAATCTGTTGATGTGCCCTTGAGCAAGGCACTTAACCATCATTTGCTCCAGGAACAGCCGTAGTACTATGGCTGACCCTGTAAAACAATACATTTCCCTGCACCTATGTGACAATACAATATATATATATTGTTTGTTTTTTTACAGTGAGACACGTTACCGAATACGTGTGGAGAGAGTCGATAGACCTAAGAGAAGGCTAAGCGGTTCGTACTTGTTTTAAAGTGGCAGCCATTTGTGCTCGGCCAATTCCTCATCCCGTCCCTTTAGCTGCACACTTATAGCAGGGCCCCGGCTCTATGTCAAGCAAATGGAGCTATTCTTACATAGCACCATGATAGTGTCAATCAAGAGGAGAGGTGTGTATGATCTTGAAATGTGAATAGGTCCTGTTTGGTGGCAGGCCCTGAACTGTGTTCTACACTGAGTTCTACATAGTGAGGTGAAGTGAGTTCCCCCACACAATGTTGCCTAAAGGGCTTTTAATGTGATACAGTGCCTTGAGAAAGTATTTACACCCCTTGAGTTTTTCCACATTTTGTTGTGTTACAGGCTGAATTTAAAATGGATTAAATTGAGATGTTGTGTCACTAGCCTACACACAATACCCCATAATGTCAATGTGGAATTATGTTTTTTAAAATGTTTACTAATGAATTAAAAATGAAAAGCTGAAATGTCTGTATTCAACATAAAATGTGTTTAAGTCACAAGTTGCATGGACTCTTTTTGAAGTGAAGGACTACTTCATCTCTGTACCCCAAACATACAATTATCTGTAAGCTCCCTCAGTCGAGCAGGGAGTTTTTCCAGTGCCTCGCAAAGAAGGACACCTACAGTATTGGAAGATCGGTAAAAAAAAGTAGACATTGAATGTCCCTTTGAGCATGGTGAAGTTATTAATTACACTTTGAATGGTGTATAAATATACCCAGTCACTACAAAGATACAGGTGTCCTTCCTAACTCAGTTGCCGGAGAGGAAGGAAACCGCTCAGGGATTTCACCATGAGGCCAATGGTGACTTTAAAAGAGTTGCAGAGTTTAATGGCTGTGGTAGGAGAAAACTGAGGATGGATCAACCACATTGTAGTTACTCCACAATACTAACCTTATTGACAGAATGAAAAGAAGGAATCCTGTACAGAATACAAATATTCCAAAACATGCAACCTGTTTCCAACAAGGCACTAAAGTAATACTGCAAAAAATGTGGCAAAGAAATGAATACAAAGTGTTATGTTTGGGGCAAATACAACACATTACTGAGTACCACTCTCCATATTTTCAAGCATAGTGGTGGCTGCATCATGTTATGGGTATGCTTGTAATCGTTAAGATTTTTCAGGATAAAAAATAAACAGAATGGAGCTAAGCACATGCAAAATCCTAGAGGAAATCCATTTTCAGTCTGCTTTCCACCAGACACTGGGAGATTAATTCACCTTTCAGCAGGACAATAACCTTAAACACAAGGCCAAATATACACTGGAGTTGCTTACCAAGATGACATTGAATGTTCCTCAGTGGCCTAGTTACAATTTGGACTTAAATCGGCTTGAAAGTATATGGCAATATTTAAAAAATTGCTGTCTAGCAATAATCAACAAACAACTTGACAGAGCTTGAAGAATGTAAAAATAATAATGGGCAAATATTGTACGATCCAGGTTTGCAAAGCTCTTAGAGACCTTCCCAGAAAGACTCATAGCTGTAATCACTGCCAAATGTGATTCTAACATGTATTGACTCAGGGGTGTGAATACTTATGTAAATGAGTTATTTCTGTATTTCATTTTCAATACATTTTCTAACATTTCTAAAAAAAAAAAAAAAAGCACTTTATCATTATGGGATATTGTGTGTAGATTGAGATGTTTTATTTATTTAATCAATTCAGGCTGTAACACAACAATGTGGAATAAGTCAAGGGGTATGAATACTTTCTAAAGGCACTGTATTTATCCAGTTCATCAGCAGCATTATTAACTGATTTTAAGATGCTCTGGATAAGAAAGAGTGTCTGCTAAATTACTAAAATGTAATTATTATATAAGCATATTATTGAAATGTATCAACAATTATTCTGGCTACTACTTGATAAATAGCAGCCCTGTCCACTCTGCAGGCACATTAAACAAGGCTGTTTATTTTTAGGCCTATATGTGCAGTGATGGCTTTTTAGGTTATTCACTGCCATTTCAAATTACATTTGTCAGTATATTTCTGGGGCCTGTGGGCGATTTCAGAATCTGATTGTGGATCAGCGGTAACTGTCTGATTAATGATGAGGATGATGAACGCATTTCCGCGAACCCTGAACTGTTTCTACTGAAGACCCGTCAGAGGGACTTTAACACAGCCCTTCTGAACCGTCACAGACCTCTCTGTAAATATTTAAATTATGTCAGTGATAGTATCTCGCCCTTTAAAAGTTTTCCATTTTTATAAACTAATGGGGACTAACATGCACCTGTAGAAGAAATGGGTCTAACTGGACTTGACCTTGTAGCCCGGACCTATAGACTTAGGCATAGCTGTGGGAAGTAGAGGTGGTGCAGCACCCCCTGAGAAATCTGAATACAAAATTAAATAACTGTTTTTGGAGAAAAAAAATGTTTTTCACAAAAGTAGTGCACTTGTCCATTACTAGTATTAGCAGACTGATATAGAAGGCTGTAGCGCAGGCGGCAACGTGTTTTCAGCATATCTGCTTTGGCAAAAAAGGTAGTTGTATAATTAAGAACAGTGTCTTGCAGGATTCCCACGGGGGGCCAGTATGAAAATGTATGCACTCACTAACTGTAAGTCGCTCTGGATAAGAGCAATTCTAGGGTTGTGGGTTGTATCCACTCTACTGTAAATTGCTCTGAATAATAGCCTCTACTAAAATGGAAAAGGAATTAATATACTATTTCAATTTTCACGTAGAAATAAGTTGCATTTGCAAAGTAAGAAACTGGAAAACATATATCAAGCAAGTACTTTTATATTCCACAAGTATTATCCTATTAACTGTACAGATTATTATCAGACTCAAGTTACATATACTGGTAAACACTCGAATACATTTACTAGTCCTGGATTAGCAGACCGATCTAGACTTCTTCAGACCGATCTAGACTTCTTCAGACCGATCTAGACTTCTTCAGACCGATCTAGACTTCTTCAGACCGATCTAGACTTCACCGATCTAGACTTCTTCAGCGCGACAATTTTTTTACTATTTTCTCCCACGTCGGCAGCACCCCCACCTCCAAACTACTTCCCGTGGCTATGTACTTAGGCTATAAACAAATACCGTCTAAGGCCCTATACCAGATATTTGTCTTATTTAGTCAATATTGCGTGACATGCTCCAAGCATGTTTTATGGAGAGGTCGGCTGGTCGTAAAAAAATAAAAAAAAGTTAACTTTTACAACCTTTAGTTTCCGGTTATAGCAGATTGACGGTCTCTAATAGCCACTTGAAGGGTTTAACCTGACGTTAAACATACATGAACCGCTGCACGGATAGCGGGTGAGATTGTTTGACATGGATTACTTGTAATGTGTGCTGGCTATAGACAAAGGCAATTACTATAGGCTACAGTGATGGACGATTTTCCTAATATTAAAACACACTGACATATTGTATCTGACATATGCTAGGATAGGCCTGGTGTTTGCTCAATATGTAGAATAGTGAGTAGTAAAACTGAAGAAAAAATACTGGAGATTTTCTTTTACAACGGTTGTAAAGATAATCATAATTTATTTAAATGCATAGAATATTGTTGTGTGATCTTGAACATATTATTTCCTCATCGATTTGACAATTGTTGTCGAGGCCTATCATAACGATTTTAATGTATCTATGAATAATAATATAAATAATAATAATAATAATAATAATAATAATACAATTAGGCTAATCCATGTTTTATGAAGCATAATAGTAACGAATGTATTATAAATAAATAATACATTTAGCCTTTGAAATAGTTCATGGTCGATAGAATTCGTATTGATAGGCTATAGTTTTATGAAAGCACTAGGCCAAAAATTATAATTGGTCGATAGGCTACATTTCATATTTAGAAATAATGTATAAGCAATTGAAGATGATATAAATAAATCAGGCGATATCGAATTGGATCCCATTCTAGTTGTTTGTTCATATTAATTCATACTTTTTTCCCACTCAGAATATGTCCTGTAGTCTGCCCACGTGAAGTAGCCTATCAAATTCATGCAGGAAAGGTATAATTTACATCAAAGAAAAGCTTTATTTACAAATAATACGTGTATTATTAAGTACCTTCAAATATAATTTCCATACAGTACATTTGTGATCTCAAAGAAAACGGAAAATCGTTATAGTGAGGGAAAGATGTCCACTGACAAATTGTATACATATTTTTTCTTCCCACTGAAGTAGTAACCTACATCTCCTATACAGCTTTACAATTAACTCCCTATTCCATCTCAGAAACTAGTAATGAAAATAAAATGAACTTGGTTTATGCATACATCAAGAGTTTGCCAGTCGAAGTACAGTAAATGGAATAGAACGCTGCAGCCCGTCTGGTGTTCAACCTTCCAAGTTCTCTCATGTCACCCCGCTCCTCCGCACTACGTTCATCCACCACTGGCCTGCTAGCCCCCCTACCTCTACGGAAGCACAGTTCCCGCTCAGCCCAGTCAAATCTACTCGCTGCTCTGGCAAGGGTGGAACAAGCTCCCCCACGACGCCAGGACAGCGGAGTCACTGACCACCTTCCGGAGACACTTGAAACCCTACCTCTTTAAGGAATACCTGGAATAGTATAACAGTAATCCCCCCCCCATTAAATAAATAAAAAGGGTGGTTGTCCCACTGGCTATCCTAAATTGAATGCACCAATTTGTAAGTCGCTCTGGATAAGAGCGTCTGCTAAATTACTTAAATGTAAAAATAACGACAACATAACACTCGAGGCCTATGAGTCCATTGAGTAAAAGCGCATGCAATTTAAAACAATTTGTCTGATGATAATGTTTTATTTCTATCATTCGTTCACCACGCTCTGATCCCATGTAAAGAAGGCACTCCATTGCCGGACGGAAACGTGTTTTGAACGTTATTTAACTCCCCAACGCCGAAGTTCATGTAATTCCCGTTGTTTGGTGAGGGCTGGATAGACTGCACCGTAGTTGTGGGATAGTTACACGCATAGTTCGTATTACAGCCAGGACTGGGATAATTACTGAACGCTGGATAACTGTTATAAGTGAAATGGTTAAGGCCCGCATTATATGAAGTATTATAGGTCGTCGAGTCTCCAAGGCAGGGCTTCCCGTCTCGGACCAGCACTGGGACTGAGATGCGTCTCGGCGGCGGGATACCGACCATCTCCAGGCTCTGGTCCTGTCGCTGTCTCTTGCACTTGTAGCGGCGGTTCTGGAACCAGATCTTGACCTGTGTTTGGGTCAGTTTGAGCACCGCGGCCAGGTGGTCTCTCTCCGGAGCCGACAGGTACTTCTGCTGCTTGAAGCGACGCTCCAGCTCATACACCTGCGCCTGTGAGAACAGCACGCGCGGCTTCCTGCGCTTCCGGGGTTTGGCGGGTCGATCCGGGTCCTCTGACTTCAGGTCCTCCACCGGCTCGCTCTGAGCGACGTAGGACATGTCTGGTGGAATAGAAATAACATAATAAATTAAGGACATTTTTAATTTAATTCCAGTATGCTAAATTGTATAAAGAACCCATAAAAAGGAATTCAGCCTAAATACTTTTATGCAAGACTTGGTTTAGAATGTCAGACATTTAAGAAATTAGACAAACTTTCTAGGTCTGCCCTACATCCTAGAGTCCAAAAAGTCAAACAGGTTCAGTCGATTATGAAGGTGATTACTATATTTTCTCAATTGTAATCAAACTTCCATGGAACTGTTTGGTATCCTGATGAGAGAATTCAATCTAAAACGTTCTCCTTTATTGTAAAATAGATTAGGCCTCCTTATGACTGTTCTTAGTCCAGAATAAGTGTATAATATAGGAGTAGCATTACTATTACATCACTTGTGAAATGCCTTATATCCTTAGCCTACACATCTTTTAAAAGGCTTTCAGATTGTGTCTGTCTGACGCAAATCTGTTAGTTCCTTGCATAACTATTCAGATTTTCACATGGGTTTACGTAGGGCTATTTCGATAGTAATATCATATAAACTGTTACCTTTTCTGTCTTTCCCCTCAAAGCTGTCAGTCTTGCCATCCTTGATGTCCATTTCTAAGAAAGATTTCCCATAGAAGGTAGATGCGAAGTTGAGGTCAGTATTTCTGTTGGCTTTAGCCACATGGAGCTCCTCTCCAAACAGCGAGCCTCCAGACGATATCTCCCGGAGAGGCTCCTGTTTCAGGCGGGCCAGCATGCAGGAGGAGGTCGGTAAGGCACAGTCCATCCGTGGAGAGATGTCCAGTGAGACCAGGTCCTCAGCACTAGTGTGCTGCTCCAGGTTTAATATATCCTTAACCGAGAAGGGTGTGGACGTGCTGGGGCTGGAAAACATTGCCAAGGAACAGTTAATCTGACATATAAATGGCAACAAACCAATGATACCAAAATCTCCTTTTCTTGGTAATATTTACTGAGCTCAAGTACTCGTTTGTTTAACCGAGGGGGATCTTGACTGAAGTGTGCATCTTGACTATCAACTCGAGTCCCTAACATTTCTTGGCCTCTTTTCTGCGACGCGGGGGGAGAGAGGGGGGAGAAGAGGATGAGGGGGAGGTTAAATCTCTCATGAGACGTTGTTAGGGGGCTTCCTATTGGTGTTCCCAGTTCCGGTGACGTCAAAATAATAGCTAGTAAGGTAACCCTACATGTCCGTGCTGCATCTGAATCCTATTCCATTACGCACAGTCACAAACACGCCTTTTGTCGATGGTTGGAATTTATTATACATTTGTATTAATATTTCCCCATAAAATGTATATTGTTGAAGGCAAAAGGGAATAGAATAAATAATGTGACATGACCATAGGGACCAACATGTGTAGCAGCAAGACCATAGGGACCCACATGTCTCTTCCTCCGGGCATGTTGGTCCCTATGGTCATGCTGCAACACTGGAACCCGAAACCATGTCCGTCTGTCGGGCAGAGATCCTGGTGCCTACCGCTGGCCTAGCCATCAGGACGTGATAACAGACGACAACAAACCAGCACCCTCCAACCCACGCAGCGCAGCCGGGCCAGGAGTGTCACACATGCCATAACATTCTATAGTCATTCCTTATGACACATTCGTGTAGGCCTACTTGCAGCCATCATGTACAGGCTATGTACACAGTACAAATGTCTTATGAAATAAGTAGGGCCTATCATAGGCCTAGTTATTCGATAATTCACGTTATTCTATAAAAAATGCATCCAATAAAATATCTCTAGGCCAAGGTTTTTGGAGAGAATTAGTGTGCGTAAAGATTCCACGACGCGCTGAGAGGACCTCGCGCAGGGTTGGCATCACACCCATTATTAATGCTGGTGGAGACAGCGGTGCGGAGACAGACAGTATTATCGTTTGTTTTATCTCCAGCAGCGTTTAACACAGACCCCGGGAACTAAATGGGTCTCACTGTCTCCGACCCGGCTCGCGGTGTTTATAGTTTTAAAGACTATTTGCGCGCCTCGAAAGCTGATGAATGGTCGCGAGGAGGAGAGCGAGTCAACACTGCCGTGTATCGCGCAGCAATAATTGGTGAAATAAAGTAAACGAACCGAACTCAGACAAGCCTCAGTGCAGCGCATGGAAACCTTTTTTTCTTTCTTCATGACTTATTTTTTCCTCTCAGCGTGTGTAAACAATTAACATTGAGTTGGCTGCAGTCTGTTGTGACGAATCTCAATAAAAGTTTAAAGGCTATACACAATTGGTGACAGACAGACAGGCCTAGGACCTGCAGGCCTATCTGACCGAGTTTGAGTTAATTCCATTTCAGGCCTTAATTAATTTCATAACATGGAATTTCAGTTAAATTGACTTCAATTCTGCAAGCACTCTCTGTGTCAACTGTCCAAATTGAACATGACAGTCCTATTAGGCACTTGGTTCATATCCCTAATGCATTCTCTCTCTCGACGAAAAAATACAAGTCGCTCTGGATAAGAGCGTCTGCTAAATTACTAAATGTTTTTAAAAAAAGTAAAATGTATTTCTCTCTCTCCTTCCCTTCCCGACCCGTCTGTCTTCAGCACATCTCTAGTCAGATAAAGCGATAGATAAGGCCGCTTAAAAACTTCCGCTGGACTAGATAGTTGAGGATATTCTCGGGCGCTGTGCGTGTGTGTTTTATCTAATGAGTCTGTGACTTCCTGTGTGTGTCTACTGTGGGAGAGCGGCGCGAGAGAGACGCCACGCGCATTAGCACCAGGGACTGGAGTCTTTCCGCGGTCCTCGAGACCTGTCAATCATATTGGTGATCTTAAAACCTTTCTAATGGCGCTGACTAATTTCACATTTACATTTTAGTAATTTAGCAGACGCTCTTATCCAGAGCGACTTACTGTTAGTGAGTGCATACATTTGTTCTTCTTCATACGGTTCTGGAATTACCTTGGAAAGATAAACAGGTTTAGTCGTTGATCTGATAAATAATCGGTTTAAATATCGTCGATACTTAGCCTAATGGGAGTCGATATTGTTATGCCGTGTTCAATTATAGCCTATCTTTAGGCCTACTTTACTGTGGGCGTTAATAGTTTCAATTAACCTGCCCTTCAAGTTAAATTAATTAGTGTGTGACTTAGACTACTTTAATTTTTTATTTTGTCACTGATTATGTGACAAGCGTAGACCATTTTTTTTGTCTTGGCATTTAATTTAGATAAATTAAGATAAATCAATTTAGGCCTACAGAATTATTGAAATAGTCATTTGTAAATGTAAAATGCTGTTTGATCAGACAATATTGGCAGGTATGATGCAGTTAAATGTTCGTTCTAAACGAAAAATAATAGATAGCCAATTTGATCATTATGAATTAGGATTTAGGCCTACTACATTTCTATAACCTAATTTACTCAATGCAAAAGATCATTTAGCTAGGTTCAATACATTTCTTCGTCAATCATCTGAGAATGTTGCCTATAGGCCCTTATAGCCTACCAAAATACAAATGTATTATATTTGAATTGTTAATAATTAAGATTAAATCATCCATACGAAGTTGACCTATTTAGGTTGTTTACAAACACTTATGGATTTGTTATGTAAATGACAAACACAACGAGTTATTGTTTGGTAGACCTAGAGCCAACGTGAAGTTATGTGTAGGCTAGACCTAAATAAAGTGGGAAAACATCATAATGAACAACTAACACATTACCTTATCATAAATATACGTTGTGTAATTATAAAATACATTCATAATACATTTGATTAAAATATGAACACGATTTAAAAATCAGAGCCCTCAATCATAATGGTTTAATCTTGTCTGGTTTTATTCTCCCAACACAGTTGGAACAAATTCCCCTCAAGTCTTTTTTTCACTCCCAACACCTGTTTGAGGTTGAAGAGTTCATCTGTTCCCCTTCATATAACTCTGTTCCCCTTCATATAACTCTGTTCCCCTTCATATAACTCTATTCCCCTTCATATAACTCTATTCCCCTTCATATAACTCTATTCCCCTTCATATAACTCTATTCCCCTTCATATAACCCTATTAACTGTAAGTCGCTCTGGATAAGAGCGTCTGCTAAATGACAAAAATGTAAAATGTAAATATAACTCTATTCCCCCCTGTTTTAATTAATCCTCAGACCCAATACTGTGCTTCTGTCGCTCTCTCTCATCCCCCTCCCTCCACAGTCCAAGGCCGGACTACATGTGGTGACTGGTCTGTCACCCAGGTGTCCCTCCATCTCTCTCACACCCTGATTGTTCCATTTAATATTAGCAACGGCTGGATGGAGATCAGATTTCCTGAATGGGTCATCTTTTGTTTTTCTGGCATAGCTGTGGCCAAGACAGAGGCTGTTCCTTGCTGTGTCACTGGCAGTCCTCTGAATAGTTAGGTCAGATTAGTACACAGACACTTGGGCCCCTCCTCTCTTAAATTACTTGAATGCGCTTTTTTAAATCATTCAACAAAAAAAAAACATATATATGTACCTTTATTTAAAATATCTGTGGATTTTGTCACCCAGAATTGTGTTTTGTTTTTGGTGGCTCACATTTTTGTCAGTAGTCCCAGTACACCACCATGTGGCCGTTACTGTAGTTGAAGCAGTGTGTATTGTAATGTGTGAGCAGCCATGTGAAGTATCTTCTGTCTGTGCACCATTTGACTTCAATTCTCTGTCCCTCGCTCTCCTCTCCTCTCCATAGACCTCTCCCCCTCTCAGCTCATGTTCTGAGGCTTGGCCAGGGATCAGTGAGTGTGTTACTGAGTTCAAGGTAGTGTGATGGTCTCTATGGGATCTGGGATGATATGTGTTCTGGCCGTTATCACCTGCTGTTACAGTTTGGTCTACAGCTTTTCCCAGCTGATGTTGGGCCTCTTAGGTCTCAGATCTCTTCTCAATTAAAATGTTAAAGATAATCAATCACTGTCAAGATGGTGTAGTACAGGGGTATTCAAATCTTACCCTACGACACATGTGCCAAACTTATTCCATGGAGGGCCAACTGTCTGCGAGTTTTCGCTCCAACCTTCTACTTGATTGATGAATTAAGGTCACTAATTAGTAAGGAACTCCCCACACCTGGTTGTCTTGGTCTTATTTGAAAGGATAAACCAAAAACCCGCAGACACTCGGCCCTCCGTGGAATGAGTTTGACACCCCTGCCCTACGAGCTCCGGAGCCTAATGGTTTTCTGTTCTACCTGATAATTAATTGCACCCACCTGGTGTCCCAGGTCTAAATCAGTCCCTGATTAGAGGGGAACAATGAAAGAAAGCAGTGGAACTGACTTTGAGTTCCAGATTTGAATTTGAGGGGTGTAGTACAGTGTAGGCTAATACAGTTAGGTGGTTTGTATTGCCCATACCAAAGATATGTCCACAGGCTTACATTTTTCAGTGTTTGTGTGATAAATAATAGAAAGTGAAATGTAAGTTTGTTTCTTGTGTACATGGAATATATTTAGAAATATAAGACAGCTGTAGTCCTGGTACTATAGGAAGATCTGCCATGACAGCCTGTGCTCGTTATATAGTGATCATTGTAACTGAATTTCACAATAACATTTTAAAGGCGTAAGGGGGTATTTAAAGGTGTAATGCAATCACAGATGGTTGCATTTCTGTGTGATATGCCTCTGACCACAGCAACGTGTCCAACTGATTCTGAATAGTGTGATTATGCAGTGTGTGGTTTGCCCTGAAGGAGGTGGTATCACACAATATTATGCTCTAGTGATCAGGGGCACATTCCGCAGGACACAACGTTTTAAAATGTTCAGATATAAATACGTTATGTAGAACAGACATGCCTCTCCGACCTGAGCACAAGGAATCATGTCTGCTCTATTCATGGCGTTACTATCTGCAATGTTTGACAACATTTGGCAACTGAACGTTGCCCTGGTATTGAATAATACGTTAATTGTAGCTGAGAAAGTCCACCCTCAGTCTCTTGTGCATAAAAATAATTCCTTGTCTTATCTTTGTGGTATGCATGTTTTTCAATGTATCTTTCTGGATCTTTGTGTCAATATTATATAGTGGTTATAATTCCTCTGAATTGTTGTCATGCCATGTAGTTCATGATCAGAGCTACCTACTGAACACAAAACCTTGATGAATAAACAGTGGATAAAATATCCACTAAAAAAGTCACTATGAATGATATCAAGATACAATTCTGTTGATTTTGATTTCATGAGTCCTTAGAGTTTCATAATACTGTATGTATACATATTATCAGACGGGTGAATTAAAACCATACCAGACCACATTCTGCATGGTCATTCTGATGCGGCTGCTAGTCCATGAGCACAACTGGGGGTGTAGAGGAAGTGATGCGCAGTATGGAACACCGAGAAACAGCAAATAGGAAGCACTGTCAGTCTATTTCTCCCGGAACAAAATGCAGAAGATAGTGACAGAGTATGGAACAGATTGTCAGTTACAGTCTTTACATTCTTAATGGAGTTACACACCTGGTGCCCAATGATAAGTAAATTAACTGCAATAGGATGTCACAAAATCTGAATAGACATGTCGAAGCATAGAGGGGCAGGAGAGCCTCCGTGACTGGCCAACAGACACCTCAGAACTGTAAGAAGAGGTGGAAGAAGGAACATGGGAGGAGGAGAGAGAAAGAGAGAAAGTGTGTCTCCTCAGGAACCGTTGAGTGGAGTTCTCGTCCTCCTTTCCTTCTCTCTCTCTCTCTCTCTCTCTCTCTTCTCTCTCCTCTCTCTCTCTCTCTCTCTCTCTCTCTCTCTCTCTCTCTCTCTCTCTCTCTCTCTCTCTCTCTCTCTCTCTCTCTCTCTCTCTCTCTCTCTCTCTCTCTCTCTCTCTCTCTCTCTCTCTCTCTCTCTTCTCTCTCTCTCTCTCTCTCTCTCTCTCTCTCTCTCTCTCTCTCTCTCTCTCCCCCGCATGCGGCCGGCCAGCTCCTGGCTGTAGCCCAGAGGAATTCTCTAGTGGCCTTCGTAAATATACCATTTAGAATAACAGCAGAATGCAGCCGGAGCCCCAAAATGTGGACTTGTGGGGGTCCTCACTTGGGATTCGTCCCAATGGCACCCTATTCCCTATATAGTGCACTACTCTACAAATGTAGTGCACTATGTAGGGAATAGGGTGCCATTTTAGCATAGGACTGTGGCCAGGAAGAGAGGGGGGCAAGAACAGAACGTGTTCATACGTCCTCCTCTACCTCCTCCTCTTCCTCTACCTCCCCTGGTCTGACCTGGGGGTTATACAGGAAGACACTGTTGATTGACTGCTCTTGGTTACTTGATTGCATGCAACATTTTGACCGCAGAAACCTCAATATTTGTGTTATCTCCCTGGGCTAATGCCTAGGCGTTTAGCTCAGTGGGCTTTCATAGTCTTGTGGTGTCACGTTAGGGTACAGACTGGCTTCAGTTAGAGTGGTGAGTCTGGAGAAGGCTTCAACTGTACAGCGCTCTGTAACAGTGGTATCATCAGAAACACACCTGTCAATCCTACTAATCAATCATACTACTGATGCTTAGTGAGATGCATTTACTGGGGTGCTACTGTCTGTCTGTAGCGTGTCTGTAGGACTGAATGCGAGTCCGTTCCCACAACAGAAACATTTGTACCTTTTGAGTCCAATAAAAGTTTAAATAATTCATCTTTAAACCGAGTCAATTGAAAATCTCCTTTGAATCTTCCTAGTGCTACTTACTGTACGACATTGTCACCCCAGTCGAGTAAACCTCAGCGTCACAGAGAGGAGTCACTACAGATGGAACCAGCATGTTGAGGCACCTGGATGCATGGGGGTTGCACATTAGCTGAGATCAGAGGAGGGGTTTCTGAGAGAACTAACCCTAAGCTATGTCTGCATCCCAATTGGCCCATACGGCCCTGGTCAAAAGCAGTGCACTCTGTAGGGAATAGGGTGCTATTTGAGACACTATGAATGTGCTGCTACAGACAGACGCTGTGTCCTGGGCGCCCTAATAGTAAGAACCCTAACGATGGAAGCTGGCCATTAGAGAACGTACCAGTTTGTTTACTTTGGTAACCATGGTAACCTATCCTCATGCACTACATTTCTTTACATTTGAGTCATTTAGCAGACGCTCTTATCCAGAGCCACTTACAGTTAGTGAGTGCATACATTTTTTTTTTTTTATCCACTACAAGTCATATGTGCCAGAACTGGACTTCAAAACCTGTACAGTTTGTATTTAATCATCAAGTATCTAGAATTATAATACTAACAACACATTCCCACTTTGAAACAACAGCTGTATGTTACATATCTATAGATCGATGGGTGGTGATGGGTGGTGGTGAGGTATACAACAGAACACACCATGTACTATAATATTATAGAACATCAGTACTGCATATGGTGACTATATTTATACATGTTCATACTGTATAAATATAGATAAGTATATTTCTATGTACATTTGGATATTTAAACATTGCATAAACAATAAAATAAATAATACAAATATAATCAAATCTTACAGTGAGTACGATTTGAGAAACGCTATATTAGAGCCCAATAAAGTCCTAACACAAAATAATAATCATGATAATAATACTTATAATAAACAGAAACAACATCGGTGGACTACAATCTGGAGTAACTGAATGAGCTACACCATGTTACCCTGCAGATTTACCATTTGGGACTGCTGGAATGACTGGAGAGGAGCGGGAGAGAGAGAGCGAGTCTCTGTGTGTGTGTAGATGTGTGTGTATGTGTGTTTTTGCATGTATCTGTCTGTGTGTGTCTTTGTATGTATGTATGTGTGTGGGGTGGGTGCGGATGGGGATCAGGATAGTTAGGGTCCAATGTCTCTTTCACCTCCGGATGTCTGTGGCCTCAGGGTCTTCTTGCTCCGCCACCACCCCAGCCTCGGGGCTCTGTCGGCGGGGACCCTGGCTGCGGCTACGGGGATGGGCATTGAAGCCTCCTTTACTGGACTTGTCCCCCTGTCGGGGGGGTCGGGGGTGGTCTGGCTCAGAGTGGGGGGACCCGTGGCGGCGGTGGTCGGGGGAAGCCTGCCCGGGAGGGGGGGTGAGGGAAGAGCAGACACTCAGGCTGTCACAGAGAGCCCCCCAGTTCTGCTCACACTGCAGCCGGACGCTCCTGGTTAAGGCCTCCTTCACCTCCTCCCCACAACTCAGTAGGATGTTGACCAGCTCCACATACGGCCTGTAGAGGCAGAGACAGAGATTATTATACTATTATATGAATATAGGGCTGGACATCCACAGCTTGATATGGGTGGTTTACCTTCTAGTTAATGGGGGAAGAGAGAGAAGAGGTAGAGGAAGGCAGAGAGAATGAAGCAGAGAGGAAGAGACAGACAACGGGTCAGAGAGAAAGAGAGACATAGTCCTCCTCACCCTTTAGGGAGAGAAGAAGGGATGAGACGGAGAGAGATAGAGAAAGACACTGATGAATACCACCATCCTCACCCTTTAGGGAAGAGGTCCTGGAAGTGGATCATCTCCACCATGACAGCAACGTTCTCCTTGGCTGCAGAACACAGGTTGTGTCTGAGGTAGCACTCTCTCTGCAGCTGGAACACCATCTCTTTAATGGCCAGGCACTTCCTGCTGATGCAGCTGAACTTGTGTCTCAGGCCGTGGGCCATGCACTTCAAAGCATCCTTGATGAACGACTTACCCTAAACACACACAGTAGATATAGAACACTCAACACTAACCCTTACCCTAAACACACACAGTAGATATAGAACACTCAACCCTAACCCTTACCCTAAACACACACAGTAGATATAGAACACTCAACCCTAACCCTAAACACAGTCATATAGAACACTCAACCATTAATGATTGTATTTAACTTTTATTTTACCAGGTAAATTGACTGAGAACACGTTCGCTTTTACAGCAATGACCTGGGGAATAATTGCAGGTTGAATGGACCAATTAGAAACTGGGGATTATTGGATTGGTTGATTGTGGTGAACCAATAAAAACCTGCTAACCCCTGAACATACAGTGCCTTCGGAAAGTATTCAGACCCCTTGACTTTTTCCACATTTTGTTAGATTACAGCCTTATTCTAAAATGGATTCAATTGTTTTTTTTTAACCTTATCAATCTACACACAATACCCCATAATTGCCAATTTATAAAAATATAAAAAACGACCCTTTACTCAGTACTTTGTTGAAGCACCTTGGGCAGCGATTACAGCCTCAACTCTTCTTGGGTATGATGCTACAAGCTTGGCAAACCTGTATTTGTGGAGTTATTCTCTGCAGATCCTGTCAAGGTCTGTCAGGTTGGATGGGGAGCGTTGCTGCACAGCTATTTTCAGGTCTCTCCAGAGATGTTCGATCGTGTTCAAGTCCGGGCTCTGGCTGGGCCACTCAAAGACATTCAGAGACTTGTCCTGAAGCCACTCCTGCGTTGTCTTGGCTGTGTGCTTAGGGTAGTTGTCTTGTTGGAAGGTGAACCTTCGCCCCAGTCTGAGGTCCAGAGCGCTCTGGAGCAGGTTTTCATCAAGGATCGCTCTGTACTTTGCTCCGTTCATCTTTCCCTCGACCCTGACTAGTCTCCCAGTCCCTGCCACTGAAAAACATCCCCACAGCATGATACTGCCACCACCATGCTTCACCGCAGGGATGGTGCCAGGTTTCCTCCAGACATGAAGCTTGACATTCAGGCCAAAGAGTTCAATCTTGGTTTTATCAGACCAGAGAATCTTATTTCTCATGGTCTGAGAGTCTTTAGGTGCCTTTTGGCAAACTCCAAGCGGGCTGTCATGTGCCTTTTACTGAGGAGTGGCTTCCGTCTGGCCACTCTACCATAAAGGCCTGATTGGTGGAGTGCTGCAGAGATGGTTGTCCTTCTGGAAGGTTCTCCCATCACCACAGAGGAACTCTGGAGCGCTGTCAGAGTGACCATCGGGTTCTTGGTCACCTCCCTAACTAAGGCCCTTCTCCCCCGATTGCTCAGTTTGGCCGAGTGGCCAGCTCTAGGAAGAGTCTTGGTGGTTCCAAACTTCTTCCATTTAAGAATGATGGAGGGCACTGTGTTCTTGGGGACCTACAATGCTGCAGACATTTTTTGGTACCCTTCCCCAGATCTGTGCCTCGACACAATCCTGTCTCAGAGCTCTCCGGACAATTCCTTCGACCTCATGGCTTGGTTTTTGCTCTGACATGCACTGTCAACTGTGGGACCTTATATAGACAGGTGTGTGCCTTTCCAAATCATGTCCAATCAATTGAATTTTTTATAATTTGGCAAACATTTCTAAAAACCTGTTTTCGCTTTGTCATTATGGGGTATTGTGTGCAGATTGATGAGGGGGTAAATTATTTAATCAATTTTAGAATAAGGCTGTAACGTATCAAAATGTGGAAAAATCAAGGGGTCTGGACAGAGCCTGTTCTACCTGTCTGAAAGGGGATCTGGCTGGGAATGGTGCCAGCTGCCTGGAGCCCTCTGCTCTGATACACAGACCTGACCTCCATGGGAGAGGAAAGGGGACTGGGGCATACACGCACGCACGCACGCACGCACGCACACACACACACACACACACACACACACACACACACACACACACACACACACACACACACACACACACACACACACACACACACACACACACACACACACACACACACACACACACACACACAGACACACACACACACACACACACACACAGCACACACACACACATACGCACATGTTGGCTCCAGATGCAAACACACTCAATAAATCCATGTGTGCACTAACTTACATGCATGTACACATGCCAGGTCGCAGTTGTAAATGAGAACTTGTTCTCAACTGGCTTACCTGGTTAAATAAAGGTGAAATAAATACACATGTAGACTTAAACACACATACACACACACACACAGTGTTTTACCTGGGAATCGAACTTTCCGGCATTGTGTAGGAAGGTCAGACAGATCTCCTGCAGGCCTCTGATCTCACAGGAGTTGTTCTCAAAACATTCAAACACACCGCAGCCCACGTCTCCTGCACTCACCAGACAGTGCTGTATCTCAGCTGGATGGAGAGAGAGAGATGGAGAGAGAGATAAAGAGAAAGATGGAGAGAGAGACGGCGAGAGAGAGTTGTCACTGACAGTTACAGTCTACTATCAAGCATCAACCTGTATCCCCATTACATGTAGTGATACAGGCCATGGTCTTAAGCATAGTCTCTAAGCTGTTATTTCCTTGTTGTCTCTAAACTGTTATTTCCTTGTTGTCTCTAAGCTTTTATTTCCTTGTTGTCTCTAAACTGTTATTTCCTTGTTGTCTCTAAGCTGTTATTTCCTTGTTGTCTCTAAACTGTTATTTCATTGTTGTCTCTAAGCTGTTATTTCCTTGTTGTCTCTAAACTGTTATTTCCTTGTTGTCTCTAAGCTGTTATTTCCTTGTTGTCTCTAAACTGTTATTTCCTTGTTGTCTCTAAGCTGTTATTTCCTTGTTGTCTCTAAGCTGTTATTTCCTTGTTGTCTCTAAGCTGTTATTTCCTTGTTGTCTCTAAACTGTTATTTCCTTGTTGTCTCTAAACTGTTATGTCCTTGTTGTCTCTAAGCTGTTATTGCCTTGTTGTCTCAGAGCTCTTATTTCCTTGTTATCTTCTTTTTAACCTTCTAACCTAAGGTTCTAGGCTCCTTTTCTCAAATAGAAACCACCTTGGGTCAGTATTGTGTGTGTGTGTGTGTGTGTGTGTGTCCGTCCCCCATGTGTAATAAACAAAAACATTTATTACAAAAAAAGTATTTCAGGATTTCATCGTTTCCCACCAGGTTACTCTCTGGCCAATCAGTAACATGAATAATTCAGTTAGGGAGAAAAGAAAAGGGTACTTTGGTCTGGACGTCCAGGCTGGGATTTGAATTCCCCTGGCAGAGAGACTGGCTCCTATGTGGACCCTGATCAAAAGTAATGCACTATATAGGAAATAGGGTGCCATTTGGGATGCACATTCTTTCTACTGTCAGTGTAGTAGATGAATACTAAACCAGCCTCCAGGCTTCGGCGCCAGAGATAAGAAAACAACATCTCTCCTCTTCTCTCCACAGAGAGACGAATGCAGATGAATGCAGGGTGACAGAGAGATTATTACTGTGTCATTCTGCGTCAAAATACATCTGCATTGCCTGGCGTGAGGATAGGAGGGGATGCTGCACTGCAGATACAGATACAGCGTTGGGTACTAGAAGAGAAAATACAAACGCAGAAGTTATTTCTATTGTGCTTTTACTGAGTTGAAGTCAACAGGTGTCAGTTTTCCTGGTATTAAACTATCATGTAGATGAGAGTGACTGTGTATTAGTTTATATATAATTAGTATTTCCTGTCTGTGTTGCCAGTATACATATTTGACCCCTGTCTACTTTTCACAGGATCTTTTTAAGTGGCTGCCTGGCCGGGCTGCTGTGGGGAGATGGACTGGACGCGCAGGTCAGTGGCCCTGTCCCAAATGGCACCCTATTCCCTACACTACCGGTCAAAAGTTTGGACACACCTACTCATTCAAGGGTTTTTCTTTATTTTTACTATATTTTTTACATTGTAGAATAATAGTGAAGACATAAAAACTATGAAATAACACATATGGAATCATGTAGTAACCAAAAAAGTGTTAAACAAATCTAAATGTATTTTAGATTTGAGATTATTCAAATAGCCACCCTTTGACTTGATGATGGCTTTGCACACTCTTGGCATTCTCTCAACCACCTTCACCTGGAATGCTTTTCCAACAGTCTTGAAGGAGTTCCCACATATGCTGAGCACTTGTTGGCTGCTTTTCCTTCACTCTGCTGTCCATCTCATTTGGGTTGAGGTCGGAGGATTGTGGAGGCCAGGTCATCTGATGCAGCACTCCATCACTCTCCTTCTTGGTAAAATAGCCCTTACACAGCCTGGAGGTGTGTTGGGGCATTGTCCTGTTGAAAAACAAACAATAGTCCCTCTAAGCCCAAACCAGATAGGATGGCGTATCGCTGCAGAATGCTGTGGTAGCCATGCTGGTTAAGTGTGCCTTGAATTCTAAATAAATCACAGACAGTGTCACCAGCAAAGCACCCCCACACCATAACACCTCCTCCTCCATGCTTTATGGTGGGAAATACACATGCGAAGATCATCCGTTCACCCGCACCGCGTCTCACAAAGACACGGCGGTTTGAACCAAAAATCTTCAATTTGGACTCCAGACCAAAGGACAAATGTTTCTTGGCCCAAGCAAGTCTGTTCTTATTGGTGTCTTTTAGTAGTGGTTTCTTTGCAGTAATTCGACCATGATGACCTTATTCACGCAGTCTCCTCTGAACAGTTGATGTTGAGATGTGTCTGTTATTGAACTCTGTGAAACATTTATTTGGGCTGCAATTTCTGAGGCTGGTAATGCTAATGAACTTATCCTCTGCAGCAGAGGTAACTATGGGTCTTCCATTCCTGTGGCGGTCCTCATGAGAGCCAGTTTCATCATAGGCTTGATGGTTTTTGCGACTGCACTTTTAGAAACTTTCAAAGTTCTTGAAATGTTCTGTATTGACTGACCTTCATGTCTCAAAGTAATGATGGACTGTCGTTTCTCTTTGCTTATTTGAGCTGTTCTTGCCATAATATGGACTTGGTCTTTCACGAAATAGGGCTATCTTCTGTATACCCCACTACCTTGTCACAACACAACTGATTGGCTCAAACGCATTAAAAAGGAAATAAATTCCACAAATTAACTTTTAAGAAGGTACACCTGTTAACTGAAATGCATTTTATATCTCAAATATAAAATATATTACATGATTCCATATGTGTTATTTCATAGTTTTGATGTCCACTATTATTCTACAATGTAAAGAATTGTAAAAAATAAAGAAAAACCCTTGAATGAGTAGGTGTGTCCAAACTTTTGACTGGTAGTGTAGATAGTGCACTATATTTGGGACATATCAAATGTCTCTGGTAAGACCAGTGGTTGATGTTTACATTGAAATCGAGTATCCAAATATACAGAAGAGAAGATATACAGTGCCTTCGGAAAGTATTCAGACCCCTTGACTTTTTCACATTTTGTTAGGTTACAGCCTTATTCTAAAATATATATATATATTTTATGTTGGCCATCAATTTACACACTATACCCCATAATGACAAAGCAAAAACAGGTTTTATAAATTTTTGCTAATTTATAAATTTAAAAAAACCCGGATATATGACATTTACATAAGTATTCAGACCCTTTACTCAGTACTTTGTTGAAGCACCTTTGCCAGCAATTACGGCCTCGAGTCTTCTTGGGTATGACACTACAAGCTTGGCACACCTGTATTTGGGGAGTTTCTCCTATTCTTCTCTGCAGATCCTCTCAAGCTCTGTCTGGTTGGATGGGGAGCGTTGCTGCACAGCTATTTTCAGGTCTCTCCAGAGATGTTCGATTGTGTTCAAGCCCGGGCTCTGGCTGGTCCACTCAAGGACATTCATAGACTTGTCCCGAAGCCACTCCTGCGTTGTCTTGGCTGTGTGCTTAGGGTCGTTGTCCTGTTGGAAGGTGAACCTTCGCCCCAGTCTGAGGTCCTGAGTGCTCTGGAGCAGGTATTTTTTATTTTTTACTTTACCCCCTTTTCTCCCCAATTTTGTGATATCCAGTTGGTTGTTAAAGTCTTGTCCCATCGCTGCAACTCCCCTGTGGACTCGGGAGAGGCGAAGGTCGAGAGCCATGCGTCCTCCGAAACACGACCCTGCCAAGCCGCACTGCTTCTTGACACACTGGTCACGGCCGGCTTTGACCCAGCCTGGGATCGAACCCGGGTCTGTTGGAGCAGGTTTTCATCAAGGATCTCTCTGTACTTTGCTCCGTTCAACTTTGCCTCGATCCAGACTAGTCTCCCAGTCCCTGCCGCTGAAAAACATCCCCACAGCATGATGCTGCCACCACCATGCTTTACTGTAGGGATGGTGTCAGGTTTCCTTCAGACGTGACGCTTGGCATTCAGGCCATATAGTTCAATCTTGGTTTCATCAGACCAGAGAATCTTGTTTCTCATGGTCTGAGAGTCCTTTAGGTGCCTTTTGGCAAACTCCAAGCGGGCTGTAACGTGCCTTTTTACTGAGGAGTGGCTTCCGTCTGGCCACTCTACCATAAAGGCCTGATTGGTGGAGTGCTGCAGAGATGGTTGTCCTTCTGTAAGGTTCTCCCATCTCTACAGAGGAACTCTAGAGCTCTGTCAGTGACCATCGGGTTCTTGGTCACCTCCCTGACCAAGGCCCTTCTCCCCCGATTGCTCAGTTTGGCCAAGTGGCCAGCTCTAGGAAGAGTCTTGGTGGTTCCAAACTTCTTCCATTTAAGAATGATGGAGGCCACTGTGTTCTTGGTGATCTTCAATGCTGCAGACATTTTTTGGTACCCTTCCCCAGATCTGTGCCTCGACACAATCCTGTCTCGGAGCTCTACGGACAATTCCTTCGACCTCATGGCTTGGTTTTTGCTCTGACATGCACTGTCAACTGTGGGACCTTATATAGACAGGTGTGCCTTTCCAAATCATGTCCAATCAATTGAATTTACCACAGGTGGACTCCAATCAAGTTGTAGAAACATCTCAAGGATGATCAATGAGCTCAATTTCGAGTGTCATAGCAAAGGGTCCTGAATACTTATATAAATAAGGTATTTCTGTTTTTAATTTTTAAAAAATTGGCAAACATTTCTAAAAACCTGTTTTCGCTTTGTCATTATGGGGTATTGTGTGTAGATTGCTCAGAATTTGTATTTATTTAATCAATTTTAGAATAAGGCTGTAATGTAACAAAATGTGGAAAAAGGCAAGGGGTCTGAAACCTTTCCGAAGGCACTGTTTGTAACAGTCCAGTCCAGGTCTGTAATAGGGTAGCAGTTGGCACCACCCTTGGGCCTCTCGCTGTCCGTGTAACTCAGTTGGTAGAGGTTCGATTCCCACAGGGGGCCAGTATGAAAGACAAAGTATGAAAATGTATGTACTCACTAATGTAAGTCACTCTGGATAAGAGTGTCTGCTAAATTACTCAAATGTCAATGTTATACAACTTTATACAACGCCTGGCGGGTGGAAGCCAAGGAGGACAGGAATAAAACAAATGATAGTGGACCGAAATGAAATGACCAGGAGAGAGGGAAAAGTCTGCCTGTTAACCCCAAATGGTAGGATATTTAGAGAGGCCTTCCCAAAGGAGAAAAGCAGCCATTTTCCGTTTCTGTAAAGGGTTGTGTAATGTATAGTGTATATGACACACTGTGTTAGGCTACACATACTGTAGGTCTATTATAAGTGTTTATTTTGGACTCTACAGGTTCAAAACATTTATTTTAATAACTTCTGTAATCAGTCTTCAAGACCCACAGAGAGAGTGAGTCCCCATCAGTTGAGAGCTGAAAGGTTCTGCATCTCCCTCTCCTCTCCTCCAGTCACTGTCCACATGGGATAGAATCACTAACTACATCAATATGGGCCGTTGAGAAAGGGTCAGAATGAGAAAAAAAAATGGCTTTAGACGTCGTAGGATATACAGAGTCTTGGATATACAGTATGTCTTAGTTGGAGATATGCATTAATATACCTATAGCATTTCAACACCGGATCACTATAAGTGTGATATTTGATAGCCTAGGCAGATTAATCTCACGAGCGGTCAGAGTAAATAACGAATGAACGCAGTAGACTTATTTGAGAAATGATGCTTGTCAACAAGGACTGCTCTGTTGGGGGGAGAGGTGTGTGTCTGTGTGTGTGTGTGAGAGAGAGAGCGAGAGGCAGAGAGAGAGAGAGAGAGAGAGAGAGAGAGAGAGAGAGAGAGAGAGAGAGAGAGAGAGAGAGAGAGAGAGAGAGAGAGAGAGAGAGAGAGAGAGAGAGAGAGAGAGAGAGAGAGAGAGGGGGGGTAAGGTATGTAGGCACTGGGTTGAACTTTGGTGCGCTGCAGGAAAAGTGAGCCGCTGTCGGCAGCGAGTGCTTGTGTTGGCGTTTACACGGGAATGTGTCTGGATCGAACGAGCTGGCCGCAACGTGCATTGAATTACACAGTGGTGTGGGACTCTGACTGACTGAGGGACTCTACTGTGCAGAGCTGCATCGGAGCTGTCCCTGCAACTAAAACCCTTACATTCTCATGAGTTTTATATTGATTACATGAATTGATTAATGGAGATAAGTATTTCATAATATTGGTTATTGTAAATAGACTGTAGGCCTTTCCTAAGGGAATAGGATTCCTGTTAAGAATGCTGAAACAACAGCCCTGCGTGAGGCGATTGCATCATTCCCTATCAGCATGCTTTGTAGGAGCCTAACAATCAACAGTTAAAGCCTGGAGTACATTGTAAGGGCTCAGACACCAATAGCTTTGCTGGACGAGAGTACTTAACATCTCGGAACGTAATTTGCGAACCGATTTTACATGTAGAATCGTGTGAAAAATGTCGGCAGTCAGACGTCTGCAGCGGGAGGTCCCTAAAACACAGCGCGCTGAATTTTCGGCAGATGAACACTAGTTCCACGTTCAGTGCGATGTGTGCGAGCCTTAAAGGGGTTTCCATGAATTTCACAGTATCTTACAGGCAGCTCAGTGGCGAGTAAAATTCTGTATTTCATATTACAATAGCGTAAAATGTACTGTATTATACTTAAGTAATAAGGCCTGAGGGGTGTGCTATATGGCCAATATACCATGGCTAAGGGCTGTTCTTATGCACGACGCAAAGCGGTGTGCCTGGATACAGCCCTTAGCCGTGGTATATTGGCCATATACCACAAACCACAGAGGTGCCTTATTGCTATTATAAACTGGTTACCAACGTAATTAGAGCAGTAAAAATAAATGTTTTGTCATACTGTCAGACAATCAGGATTCAGGGCTTGAACAACCCGGTTTATAATGTAAAATAGTCAATGCTACCATAATCTGAATGAATTAATGAATGGATGAATTAAATTCATTGAGGGGAGGGGTTTGTATTTCACAGTATGTTACTGTAATTACAAGGGATTGGTGCAAGCAGCTTGGTGTTTTCACATTACAGCATATTCATGAATATTTTGTGTTTTATATCACCTGCACTTCTAGAGGCCTTAACAAAGGGTTTCAAACTGGCAGCGACTACAGGGCAAAACAGACCAAAAGGACATGGCAAAATGCTCAAACATTTAGTTTAAGACTTGCTGCCACTCCAATCTGGCCCCTATACATTTTAAATTGATGGGGCACTATAACCACATAGGACTTAAATTGGTACAGCATTCTCACTCACATGTGCAACAAATATAGCCTCTTACATGGAAGCCTTAAAATATGTTAATGAGCCAGAAACAACAACACCATGCACCCACTAGTGGTCAAAGGGTTTTTGGTGCTCCAAAGATACAGTAAGGCACTGTATTCTGTTGGGTGGAATTACAGTAATATTCTAAATACAAAATGTCCCCCCCAAAAATATACAAATATACAATTTTCCCATAATGCACCATAATTTACAGTATGGTGTAGTTAAATATTTCAGAGTTTTTTTAAACGTTTGATAATACCTAAAATTACCTTAGAAATTACAGTTGTCCATTACAGTCATTGGCGATTTTAGGATGTAAATCTTGGTGGGGCAAAAAAAAAAAAAAGGTTTTCGATGCATGCCAGCAAAGCCATTGCAAAATACAACACTAAACAATACATGAATTGCACTATAACGGTGACAAACGCTGCCCACAAACTGTTAGGGCCTACATAAAGCTGTCCCAACAGCAAAGCTTTCTTTTCAGCACCATGGAGTGAATCCTTACCACCACCACACCTGGCTATCAGCGGAGCCTTGTCTGGCAGCGAAACAGTTCATTCAGCCTCATTTACTGCCTTTAAAAAAATCATAGATGATATGGCTGACTTGCTTAAACAAATTTGGTTTCTACTGACAATTGAGATGTACAAACTATGGCATAAGGGAACGACGAGCGGATAAGAGGCAATCCATAATTTCGATTAAGACATTAATGAGCGAGCTAAGACGGACGTAGTCAATATAACTGTTTGTTCAACACTTTTGAAATGTACAGCGACATAATTCAGAACATGGGCTGTTCTTACAGTATTCTCCCTGTACACCAAGTCAGAACCGTAGGATAAATAAAGGGGGCATATAATATTTTTACAATATTTGATGATGACATTTCTCTAAAACAGGCTTTAGGCTACATGTGCACCACCAAGTCAGAACAGTAGGCTAAGTTGTGAGGGTGAAATGGATCAAATTATTAGGGTGAGTAACATGGGCTACTAACAGCTTACTACACAACATACACTTAGTATTACTTTCTTAGCTACAGTATACATATCTCCCTGGCATATTACATCATTTATGCAGCAGCATACAATATATTTTTGGACTCACCGTTGTGCTGTGCTCACTTGAACAGGTAGGTGGCGCGGCGTTCCTTCTTGTGGGCAAATTTTGTCATTAAACTTTGTCATCAAAGTCTGGCATTCTCTGGATTTATGGTGCTTTCAAGACAACTGGGAACTCGGAAAAAGACAAGGTCAAATCATGACGTCAGTGTTATTCAGGTCGCTCTAGAAAGAGGCCCGAGTTCCCGACTTGGAATTCTGAATTGGATGACTGTTCAAAATGTATTTTTCCAGTCGGAGGTCGTTTTTTTCAGAGTTCCCAGTTGTCTTGAACTCACTGAAGTCTGAGATTTCCCAGTTCCGAGTTTCCAGTTGTTTTGAATGCGGCAGAAGTCATGCTGGATTGACAACATGGCCAATGTATTCAACCTTTTCTGGCCCATGGTGTTGCGTGTGAATGTTTATCCTTTTAAGCTTGGAAAAGAGACCCTTAAACCCAGACTTGGACCACACAACCTCTCCACCGAATAGCAGCGGAAGCAAAATAGTGATTGCTTTCCAACCACTCATTGTTGAATTTACGATTTCCAACTAGTTGTGTAATGTTTATGTCCAATGGCCGATGAGCACCGATACGTTTTATCTATAATTTCTCTTCATATGACAAGGATTGAAAAGGATTTGCCAGTAGATTGTCGACTTGATTCATGATGATGACTCCTTGTCTAGCTTGCTAGCTACGATTTTGAAAGTATGATGTTGACATGATCAGTCCAATCAAAGCTACGGTAGATATAACGTGATTTGACGTTATTTTATCTGTGGCCAATGACCTTGACCCTTCTTGTATGGGCACTTCTAATGTAAATCTATGGCAGAATCCAAGGGGGCTTGAACTTTCTAGATCTACCTGTAGATTTTGCGGTGAGTAGTGTCCCCATGATTGACAGAACACTGAGCCAATCACGGAGTAACTACAGAAGATTACCAACCCTTACACTCTGTATTTTCCACTGGCTGCCCCTCCACGACAGAAAGCACTGAGCTAGGCTGAAACACCTGCCCTGAATGACGGTCGCCACCGATTACAGTGTAGCCTAGGCTCTATTTCAACCACATGACAATCACTCATCTGTGGTAGCCTGCTCATAGGCTAAGTTATTTTGCCAAATTTCTTTCATTTAAATGCAAAACGCATACTGGTTGCCAATGGATCAGCTGGATGTTGGCTAACTTTGAACCAATCACATTGAGCATACCCGGGAAAAAAACGTAATCACACACACTCCAACACACACACACGCGCATACACACACACACACCTAGAGGCGCTGCCATATATATTAAATATAATCACCTACCTTGTGCCTATCTATTAATAGTTTACTAACATATTGAATTTATTTATCCCTGTATTTGCAACATATCCACTTTCTGGATCATCTGAAAAGGTATTCTCATCCATGATAAAAAACAGTATTTCGGTCAAGAAACTGAAGAACGCAGAGTGAGAGTGGGAGAGAGAGAGGGAGAGAGAGTGGGAGAGAGAGAGGGAGAGAGAGTGGGAGAGAGAGTGGGAGAGAGAGGGAGAGAGAGTGGGAGAGAGAGAGGGAGAGAGAGAGCGAGAGAGAGGGAGAGAGTGAGAGTGGGAGAGAGAGAGGGAGAGAGATCGAACGTGTTCCTCGCTCTAAAATCCACAGCGCGGTGAGCACGTGCACACACAAGCATGCGGTACTGCTCGCGCAAATGTGTCCCACATCATTTCAACATCGACCCACTTCCCATACCAAGTCAGTCTGCATTCTCTCTCTCTCTCTCTCTCTCTCTCTCTCTTTCTCTCTGTGCGTGCGTGAGTGCGTGTGTGTGTGCTCTTTATTACCTGTGTTCTGCAGAGACATACGGCCTTTCTGGCTCGCCGGTTTCTCTGACGGGTTGTCATGAACATCAATATTATCCAATCCCACCACTTGCTCCAAAACTGACAAAACCAGCAGCGCGATTGCAAATTTCACCAACATTTCTGCCTCACTATCTGCGAAGACCTGTGTATAGTCTGCCTTCCCTTCGCTCTGAAACAATGATGCAGTGTTGTATCGGAAACGGTCCAACCAGCCAGTCTGCTCTCTGTCTGTCTGTGGTAACTCGTAGCACACACTGCTGTAGACTGTATTCAAGCAGGCAGCGCAGAGAGAGAGAGAGTGAGCGCTGGGACGGCAGGGATGCTGCCTATATTTCCCAGAGCCAGGGCGGGTCGTCAATTTAGATGGAGTCAAGCAGGTGTTGTCAGCCAAGCTCAGCGACCAATCAGAGACACAGACATCCACGTCCAAGGTTGAGAGGGGAGTGTCCAGTGAAAGTCCCGTATTTCCATAAAAGTGTTTGGCTAAGAAACCTATGTCTCTTGTTGTTGCTTATTGGCAAACATATTTTCACACAACATATGAGGAAACAGTGTATTGATTGGTATTATATTGTTCCCAGCACTAGCCTTAATGTATTTGCGCTCTAATATATTTGCTGTGTTATTACATGTTTATATTTATGATTTTGTTGTTTATTACAGTTGCACTATCCACTATGCCTATATGCATGCACAATTCCCAATGGATCAGTAAAGTATTAACTCATGCATGTGCACACTGTCAGTGCATCCTCTCCAAGAGAAACTGTAGCAAGAGACTGTTGCAGTTTCCAAGAGAAACTGAACAGATTGTCAAAGTTCTTGCCCTACTTGCCCTACTTTCACTGAATTCACTCCTTTCATGGACAGTCAGTCAGTGGACTCTTGGTCCATGCAGGTGTTGGTGTTGTCCTGGAGGCATGTATGTTCTAATCTGGAGCAGGCAGGAACTGGAGAGGCATGGTGGGATTCTCATCAAACACACACACTGGGAGACCCATAGCTGAGGCTGGCTGGTATGGTGCACCATCATGCCAGAGCCTAGACAATAAGGGAAGAGAGGAGTAGGAGGAGGAGGAGGAGGAGGAGGAGGAGGAGGAGGAGGAGGAGGAGGAGGAGAGAAGAGCGGGTGGCAGGACAGTGACAGGCTGGTAACGTTTGGCAGGGATTGCATCATTCGGAAGCCACCCCCTACAGGCAGACCAAACACTCAGAGAGAAACACAGGAACACAGTGTGTGTGTGGTGGTGGTAATGTGTGGACGTGTTTAACTGCTAACTATTAACTATCAACACTATTAACACACCATTATCGCCTCCAAGCTTGTCACCCTCATGAAGTGCTTTGAGAGGCTGGTTATGGTACACATTAACTCTACAATCCCAGCCACCCTAGACCGACTCTAATTTGCATACTGCCTCAACAGATCAATAGATGACGCAATCTCAATTGCTCTCCACACTGCCCTCACCCACCTAGATAAGAGGAATACCTATGTGAGAATGCTGTTCATTGACTACAGCTCAGCGTTCAACACCATTATCCCCTCCAAGCTCGTCACCAAGGTTAGGACTCTGGGTCTGAACACCTCCCTCTGCAACTGGATCCTGAACTTCCTGACGGGCCAACCACAGGTGGTGAGGGTAGGAAACATCACCTCCACCACGCTGACCCTTAACACAGGGGCCCCACAGGGTTGTGTGCTTAGTCCCCTACTGTACTCCCTGTTCACCCACGACTGTGTGGCCACGCACGACTCCAACACCATTATCAAGTTCGCTGACGGCATGACAGTGGTAGGCCTGATCACCGGTGAAGATGAGTCAGCCTACAGGGAGGAGGTCAGTGACCTGACAGTGTGGTGCCGGAGCAACAACCTCTCCCTCAACGTCAGCAAGACCAAGGAGCTGATCATGGACTACAGGAGAAGGGGGGGCGGCAGTGGAGCAGGTAGACAGCTTCAAGTTCCTCGGTGTCCAAACGAAAGACTTAAAATGGTCCAAACACGCACAGTCATGAAGGCTCAACAGCGCCTTTTTTCCCCCTCAGGAGGTTGAACAAGTTTGGCATGGGCCCTCAAATCCTGAAAAGGTTCTACAGCTGTACCATTGAGAGCATATTGACTGGCTGCATCACTGCTTGGTATGGCAATAGCACCGCCCTCGATTGCATGGTGCTACAGAGGGTGGTGCGGACAGCCCAGTACATCACTGGGGCCAAGCTCCCTGCCATCCAGGACCTCTATATCAGACGGAAAACCGTCAAAGACCCCAACCTCCCAAGCCATAGACTATTGTCTCTGCTGCAGCACAGCAAGAGGTACCGGTGTATCAAGTTTGACACCAACAGCTTCTATCCCCAAGCTATACGACTGATAAATAGCTAACAAAATAGCTACATGGACCGAGTTTACCTTGTAGCTTTATTGACCTTTTATTTCAGTATTTGCACTCTCTATGCACACTCACAGGGCCCTACACACTCACAGGGCCCTACACACTCACAGGGCCCTACACACTCACAGGGCCCTACACACTCACAGGGCCACACACACTCACAGGGCCCTACACACTCACAGGGCCACACACACTCACAGGGCCCTACACACTCACAGGGCCCTACACACTCACAGGGCCCTACACACTCACAGGGCCACACACACTCACAGGGTCCTACACACTCACAGGGCCCTACACACTCACAGGGCCCTACACACTCACAGGGCCCTACACACTCACAGGGCCCTACACACTCACACACACTGTCACTCCAACACACACACACACACACACACTCACTCCATCATTTTCTCACTCACACATAATATGCACATACATTTATACTGACTGCAAGCTGCTGCTACTCTGTTTATCTTATATCCTGTTGCCTAGTCACCTTACCCGTATACATATCTACCTCCATCACTCCAGTATCCCTGCACATGTAAATATAGTATTGGAACTGACTTTTTGAATATTTCCTGTATATAGTATGCTTACTTACTTACTTTATTGTGTATTTCTTATTCTTATTTCTCATGTGCTTTTTTCTAGTAATACATTGTTATTGATTATTGCGTTGTTGGGTTTTGAGTTTGCAAGTAAGACATTTCACTGTACTTGTGCATGTGACATTCAAACTTGAAACTATACTAGGACCAGAAGTCCCCACAAGAATAGTAAACAAACAAACATTTGACCAACTGGGGGCATTTTGCTAGTTCCCACAAGAAAAAGGCTATTTCTAGGGGGTTTAGAGTTAAGGTTAGAATTAGTGTTAGGGTTAGAATTAGGTTTAGTGGTTAAAGGTTAGGGTTATGAGTTAGGGTTAGGGTTAAGGTTAGGGTTAGGGGTTAAGGAAAATAGGATTTTGAATGGGAATCAATTGTGTTAGGGTTAGGGCTAGGGACTTTTTGACTGCCCATTGTAGTAATGCTCAGAAAGTGACTTTTTGGACCTGAATACAATGCCAAAGATAAAGGTGCTCAAAATTGACCCATTTTGCATACCCCACCATACCATGAGACATCCATGTCTTTATCACTGGAAAATATACATCTAATTTAAAAGCTTACAAACAGGGTTGTCAAACTATTTGATGACCTCTTTAAGGAATACCTGGGATAGGATAAAGTAATCCTTCTACCCCCCCCTCAAATTAAAAAAAAAAGATAAGAAAATAAAGAAAAAAGAAATAATAGTTAAATAGTAAAAAATAAGAAATACCATATTTAAAAAATAAAAAAATAAAAAACATTGTAAAGTGGTTGTCCCACTGGCTATAAGGTGAATGCACCAATTTGTAAGTCGCTCTGGATAAGAGCGTCTGCTAAATGACGTAAATGTAAATGTAATGATTTCTGGAGAAAAAAAAAGATTTTTTAAAATAAAAATTGACATTTTTAACCTTTAACGTCAATTAAATACATAAACTCCGATTTTTTTCCATATTCGCACATGTTGTAGTTTAGACCCAATTTTACATCATCTAAGGTTTTTGTGTTGTGCCCGCCATCGGTTGAGACACATCATGCTCTTGAATACAGTGGGGGTGTCATGTTTTGGCTGATAAATGTACTAAAATGGGAATTCATTTGAAATATCAACTTTCAAATGGTACCACAAATATGGTTGGAGGTCCACACATCAGAGAATGTTGACTTGAATGGGAATATCATTGTTTTAAATTCTACTGTCAATCCTCCATAGGAAACCTATTGAAATCATTGAAATATATAATAGAACATTCATTACCATTTAAGTTGATATTCGATGGTGGGTGGACTGGCAGTCATCTTTGAGGTAGTAATTAGAAGTTAAACATTCAATTACATTTACATTTCAATGGTGTACCAGCTAAATTGCAGTGGTCTGATGGGATAGGTCCATTCTATGAATTATATTTCTATGATTGAAATGACACCCACCCCGTATTCAAGAGGATGTTGTGTCTCAACCAATGGCCAGCACAACACAAAAACCTCCGATTATGGGAAATAGGGTCTAAACTACAACATATGCAAATACATATTTTTTTAAAGGGGAGTTCATGCGTTTTTAGATAATAGATGTTAAAGGTTTAAAAATGACTATAAAAATAAAACGTTTTTTTTTTACAATCATAAAATGGTTTGACAACACTGTTTGTAAGCTTTTAAATTATATCAAACTCACCGTTTATCTTTTCCAGTAATGAAGACATAGATGTTTCATGGTGGGATATGCAAAATGGGTCAACTTTGAGCACCTTTGTCTCCTGAATGTTTTGGTATTCAGGTCCAAAACGTTACTTTCTGAACACTTCTTCCATGGACAAACATGAATGGAAAGTTTTGTTTAAATTAAAAGGGATGCTTTCAAAAAGTGATTGAATTGAAATGGATTTAACCATGAGGAATGTTGGTCCAAAGTTGCATACCAGCTGCCAGCTATATGCCAACATGCTCCAGACCACTTGGCAGAGTCAGAGATGTGATTTTATATAGGCTGCAGTGATAGGCTACTGCCACTAGCCTATAGGCTACTCGGCCTACCACTTTGACTAGCCCCAACTATAATAATCATGTAATTGATATTTATATTGCACAGCGTGCTATCTGTTTTATTTGACAATTGTGTCAAGCAACGTTTTATGAGTGATAAGCTCCTATATTTAGTCTGGCCATGCAATCACGTGCACATTTAGATTATACCGCATCTCATCCCTCGTGGGAGAGAGCATCGTCTTTTAATTGTTAACCAAAGTTATGATGATCATGATCATGCCACGACTCGGAAATATTCCCGTCTGGTTTGATTATTTATCGTTTTAAATTGGCCTGCAGTGCAGCGAGCGGGATGGATCGTGCGAAATTGACCACATCTGTGGAATAAACGGAACGAGATGCAGCCTGGCCATCTCGAGGAATTTAGAGCCGCTGAGAAATAGTCCTTAAAGCTGAAAATAGCCCGGAGAGACTCAAAGACAGAGAGAGCAGTGGTAAGGTTTTACTCCGCAGCCACACGAATCGGAACGGAATGAGATGAGCAACGGGAATCGGAGAGGTGTCATTATGATAAATTTATGAACGGAAGAATTAAGAATAAGCAGACTAGCCAACTCTCCTCTTTAGGCTACATCACCGCTTTAAACGACAGTGTGCTTATTCTTTCTTTCTGAAAACAAAAAATGTCCTGCTGTAGCCTATGAAACGTTACATAGGATATAACCTAACATTATGAAACACCGTAACAGTGACATAAAATTATCCACCTCTCAAGGAACGGTAGCTCAAATTGCAAAGGGGGAGGGGTGCGTGAGTGATCACTTTTGGAAACAGTGTAGGTGTTGTATATGTAGTGTTGCACTCCGTGCCCGGCCCGCTGCCTGTAGGTTGGCTGTACCCACCACAGTTTGGAATCTCCTTCTGAATCCGTCTGTCCAAACCCTGCCCATGCTGCGAACACACCCTCGGTTTAGGCCAATCAGCGAATACACCTTCGGCCTAGGCCAATCAGCGCAGAGCAGGACACCGCAGGTTGGAAATGGTGCGTGTCACCGCGCGCGGGAGCAGACTGGCGCGCGGATGGTAGGCTACAACCAGCCATGTATTTAGCGCCTCTCAGATCCCAAAATATGTCTCAGGAAAGACAGTGCGTGTTTGTCCAGAATGTGTCATTCATTAGGCCTATTCACAATGATTACATATATGTACCCTACGTTGTAATTATTATGTTCTGCAGTGACATAACGCTTTGTAGTTTTAAACCCAATGCATGGGCACGAGTCAGACCCATATACCCACTGGGCACAGACGTCAATTCAACGTATATTCCACATTGGTTCAACGTAATTTAATTGAAATGACGTGAAAACAACGATTCAACCAGTATGTGCCCAGTGGGTCACCGAGGAAGCTACATGTATAATATGAGAGGATACATTGGTTTTGAGTGTGTTGAATGAAACAAGTGATTATGTAATGATGCTAGTTAACATAGGCCTATATCCAGCTGATAGCACATTCTCAGCCATGGCTTCCCAGTTAGCTCTTTGAATGAAATCCACCGTTTTCCAATGCTGAGTCACTACCTCAGTGGTGAAAGAAGCCAACCTGATTTCTCAGAGACCTTGACCCCCTTCAGCCCACTTCTAGACCCATCATGTTGTCAAGTGGTCTCTGTATCAATAGGAGAATGATTATATTTCAATATTAATTGTTGAGATGAGTAGATTGGAGGTTGTGAAGTAGTCGCTGTATGAATAGGAGAATGATTATATTCTCAGCTCATCTCTCTTTCATTGTCCGTGTTGTTGGATGTCGGTCACATGCTGGCTCCCTGTTTAGAATTTGTATCACCATCAGCTTTCAGTTATGTGCCTTTATGGGGCCTTCTCTGGCCAAGTCTTGGTGTCAGCATTCTGTTTTTCTGATAATCCATAGTGGTAGGCTTAGGGCTACTTTATACATACACTTGAATACCTATATACTGTCAGCATTCTGTTTGTCTGATAATCCATAGTGGTAGGCTTAGGGTTACTTTATACATACACTTTAATACCTATATTGACAACTTCTTTAAGGAGTCTGTTTCTCAAAAAACTTTCCAATCAATGCATCTTCATTTAATTACTTCCAACTGAATGCCCATCCCAGGCAATTACTCATTTCCAGAGTATAGGATGAACAGTCCATAATTAAGGAGCTCAGAGGTAGGAAACGTCCTGTGTGATTGAAGTAATAATAAGAATAAAGGTAGGGAGGAAAATACATCACAGAGGATGAATTAATTACAGATCCAAACGCTAACATTGTCTATGGATAAACTACAATACATCACAATTTACAATCAAAATAACGTTCAGTGATGCCTCTCAAAGTAACTCCTGAAGAAGGAAATAAACTTTTGGAGAGACAGGAAATGCAGACTGTTGTCACAAGCCATCCTTCCAAATAATGGAACATGCCATGAATAGAGTGCCTTTTATTTCCCTCAGACATTATGAGTAGCCTACATTTTAATAAAACACTCAATTTAACAGTTGAATCACATACAGGATCTATGCTCTAACTAAACTAAACTATGTCAAGATGCACACTGAAGTCAGGAAAAGCTCAATGCTGGTGGATCAGTGTGGTCACTCAAGATCCAAGGCGATATTCGACGTTCATCCAGGTCCCCAGGACGTCGGGAGATGCCTTCAAAACCGGCCACTAGGGGCAACGGTGAGCGCTATAGAGCTCGCCAGATTGTAGTCCTAAAACCCGTAATGAGTTACCTCTGGTTCGTTCAGCCATTCCTATGGGGAAAACGAATTGGGAAAGGTTTGGGATAAACGCCGAAAATAAGGTCTGAGGTTAACACAGGTTTAGGAGATTATACGTTTTGTTCTATGAGATAATATCAGTCAGTTATCATGACCTTTATGAATTATGAAGCCTTTATGTGCTTTTTTTATTACAATAAATGCTTTGAAATTCACAAAAAGTGGCGTTAGCTGATGAAGATTATCTCATAGAACAAAACGTATAAGATCTCCTAAGCCTGTGGTTACCACAGACCTTATTTTCGCTGTTAATTTCCCCATAGGCTTTGTCCAACAAACCTACAAAAAGACACCAATACTGTTGCTCTCTATTACCATCTAGTAGGCTTGCGGCTTGCTAAGGCGTTGTGGATATGGATGGAGGATGGGCATAAGCCGCGAGCTCTGGCTCCGAGCGTTGCATGTTCAATCCCAGTGCCAGGCACTCATTTATTAATTAAAATGTTTTACCCTATCCCAAACCTTAACCCTTACCTTAACTATTCGGAATTAATGCTGAAACTTAACTGTCAAAATGTGATGTTTATCCCCCCCTGGAAAAACGTAGAATACTGGTCAACCCGTGAGATCTTGTTGCGTGGATCGCCATGCCTGCAGCCACCAGATGCATCATGTACACCACAGGAGGTATTAGCACCTTAATTGGGGAGGACGGGTTCGTGGTAATGACTGGAGCAGAATCAGTGGAATGGTATCAAATACATCAAACACTTGGATTCCATGTGTTTGATGCCATTCCATTAAGGCCATTCCAGACATTATTATGAGCCGTCCTCCCCTCAGTACCCTCCACTGATGTACACTATGTTCAGAGCAGGGCTGCGTGGCTGTCTGTGACAGCTACTTAAAGATCTTAAGACCATGCAACGTTATCGTCGCCTTTTATCCGGAACACATTGCGTTACCGTTAAATGTTCTCACATGCAGAGCAGAAGCCTCTCACGGTTTAGCGGTTGGTTTCATGAAGCCTCTCACGGTTTAGCTGTTGGTTTCGTGTCACTGAGAGTGGTCTGTCTGTCTCTGTGCCATTTCAATAGCACACAAATCTAATTTATCGTGTGTATGTCGCTCATGTTGACGTGGCCCCTTTACAGTGACACAGTCCAGAAAGTGGAGAAGAATGCTTTGAGTACAGTAACGCTGATGAGCTGTGACTGGTGGTGTGTGTGTGTGTGTGTGTGATGTGTGTGTGTGTGTGTGTGTGTGTGTGTGATGTGTTGTATAAGGGTCTGGAAACAGAAAACAGCCATGCGGTATGGGTCAAACCCCCATCATGAAACCACACCATGGGGAGTAGTGTGTGTGTGTGTGTGTGTGTGTGTGTGTGTGTGTGTGTGTGTGTGTGTGTGTGTGTGTGTGTGTGTGTGTAGGTAGGTAGGTAGGTAGGTAGGGTGTGTGTTTTGACTTTTAATGTCACATGAACAAGTACAGTGAAATGCCTTTCTTGCAAGCTCTAAACCCAACAATGTAGTAATCAATATCAATGTAATACTAAAAATAACAAGCTAGAACAAAAACACACGAGATATAAGAAATAAGAAGAACAGGAGAAAGTAAAAAGCTACAGTGAGGGAAAAAAGTATTTGATCCCCTGCTGATTTTGTACGTTTGCCCACTGACAAAGACATGATCAGTCTGTAATTTTAATGGTAGGTTTATTTGAACAATGAGAGACAGAATAACAACAAAAAAATCCAGAAAAACGCATGTCAAAAATGTTATAAATTGATTTGCATTTTAATGAGGGAAATAAGTATTTGACCCCTCTGCAAAACATTACTTAGTACTTGGTGGCAAAACCCTTGTTGGCAATCACAGAGGTCAGACGTTTCTTGTAGTTGGCCACCAGGTTTGCACACATCTCAGGAGGGATTTTGTCCCACTCCTCTTTGCAGATCTTCTCCAAGTCAACTCGAACCTTCAGCTCCCTCCACAGATTTTCTATGGGATTAAGGTCTGGAGACTGGCTAGGCCACTCCAGGACCTTCATGTGCTTCTTCTTGAGCCACTCCTTTGTTGCCTTGGCCGTGTGTTTTGGGTCATTGTCATGCTGGAATACCCACCCACTGCCCATTTTCAATGCCCTGGCTGAGGGAAGGAGGTTCTCACCCAAGATTTGATAGTACATGGCGCCGTCCATCGTCCCTTTGATGTGGTGAAGTTGTCCTGTCCCCTTAGCAGAAAAATACCCCCAAAGCATAATGTTTCCACCTCCATGTTTGACGGTGGGGATGGTGTTCTTGGGGTCATAGGCAGCATTCCTCCTCCTCCAAACACGGCGAGTTGAGTTGATGTAGGTCTACAATCTTGTCCCTGACATCCTTGGAGAGCTCTTTGGTCTTGGCCATTGTGGAGAGTTTGGAATCTGATTGATTGCTTCTGTGGACAGGTGTCTTTTATACAGGTAACAAGCTGAGATTAGGAGCACTCCCTTTAAGAGTGTGCTCCTAATCTCAGCTCGTTACCTGTATAAAAGACACCTGGGAGCCAGAAATCTTTCTGATTGAGAGGGGGTCAAATACTTATTTCCCTCATTAAAATGCAAATCAATTTATAACATTTTTGACATGCTTTTTTCTGGATTTTTATGTTGTTATTCTGTCTCTCACTGTTCAAATAAACCTACCATTAAAATTATAGACTGATCATTTCTTTGTCAGTGGGCAAACGTACAAAATCAGCAGGGGATCAAATAATTTTTTCCCTCACTGTATGTACAGGGTCAGTTCCAGTACCATATTTACAATTTGCAGGGATACTGGAGTGATGGAGGTAGATATGTATAGGGGTCAGCATACTATATACAAGGTCAGTTCCAATACCATATTTACAATGTGCAGGGATACTGGAGTGATGGAGGTAGATATGTATAGACGTAAGGTGACTATATACAGGGTCAGTTCCAATACCATATTTACAATGTGCAGGGATACTGGAGTGATGGAGGTAGATATGTATAGGGGTCAGCATACTATATATAGGGTCAGTTCCAGTACCATATTTACAATGTGCAGGGATACTGGAGTGATACGGAGGATATGTTTGCAGAATTCTGTATGCAGAGTCTCAATTTGGTGTTTGTCCCATTTTGTGAATTCTTGGTTGGTGAACGGACCCCAGACCTCACAACCATAAAGTGCAATGGGTTCTATAACTGATTCAAGTATATTTAGCCAGATCCTAATTGGTATTTCAAATGTTATGTTCCTTTTGATGGCATAGAAGGCCCTTGCCTTGTTTCGCAGATCGTTCACAGCTTTGTGGAAGTTACCTGTGGTGCTGATGTTTAGGCCGAGGTATGTATAGTTTTTTTGGTGCTCTAGGGCAACGGTGTCTAGATGGAATTTGTATTTGTGGTCCTGGCAACTGGATCTTTTTTGGAACACCATTATTTTTGTCTTACTGAGATTTACTGTCAGGGCCCAGGTCTAACAGAGTCTTATCAGAAGATCTAGGTGCTGCTGTAGGCCCTCATTGGTTGGGGACAGAAGCACCAGATTATCAGCAAACAGTAGACATTTGACTTCAAATTCTAGTATGGTGAGGCCGGATGCTGCAGACTGTTCTACTGCCCTCACCAATTCGTTGATATATATGTTGAAGAGGGTGGGGCTTAAGCTGCATCCCTGTCTCACCCCACAGCCCTGTGGAAAGAAATGTGTATTTTTTTTTTGCCAATTTTAACTGCACACTTGTTGTTTGTTTTTATAATGTCGTATGTTTTTCCCCCAACACCACTTTCCATCAATTTGTATAGCAGACCCTCTTGCCAAATTGATTCAAAAGCTTTTTTGAAGTCAACAAAGCATGAGAATACTTTGCCTTTGTTTTAGTTTGTTTGTTTGTCAATTAGGGTGTGCAGGGTGAATACATGGTCTGTCGTACGGTAATTTGGTAAAAAGTCAATTTGACATTTGCTCAGGACATTGTTTTCACTGAGGAAATGTACGAGTCTGCTGTTAATGATAATGCAGAGGATTTTCCCAAGGTTGCTGTTGACGCATATCCCACGGTAGTTATTGGGGTAATATTTGTCTCCACTTTTGTGGATTGGGGTTATCAGTCCTTGGTTCCAAATATTGGGGAAGATGCCAGACCTGATGATGATGTTAAAGAGTTTATGTATAGCCAATTAGAATTTGTGTTCTGTATATTTTATCATTTCATGTAGGATACCATCAACACCACAGGCCTTTTTGGGTTGGAGAGTTTGTATTTTGTCCTGTAGTTCATTCAATGTAATTGGAGAATCCAGTTGGTTTTCGTAGTCTTTAATAGCTGATTCTAAGATTTGTAATTGATCATGTATATGTTTTTGCTGTTTGTTCTTTGTTATAGAGCCAAAAAAATTGGAGAAGTGGTTTATCCACACATCTCCGTTTTGGATAGATAGCTCTTTGTGTTGTTGTTTGTTTAGTGTGTTCCAATCTTCCCAAAAGTGGTAAGATTCTATGGATTCTTCAATTACATTGAGCAGATTTCTGACGTGCTGTATTGTTTTAGTGATTCACCATAGTGAAGGCATAGACTCTGGGTTTTCTGGGTCTCTATGTTTTTGGTTGGATAGGTTTCTCAATTTCTTTCTTAGGTTTTTGCATTCTTCATCAAACCATTTGTCATTGTTGTTAATTTTCTTAGGTTGTCTGCTTGAAATTTTTAGATTTGATAGGGAAGCTGAAAGGTCAAATATACTGTTTAGGCTTTCTACTGTCAAGTTTACACCTTCACTATTACAGTGAAATGTTTTGTCCAGGAAGTTGTCTTAAAGGGATTTAATTTGTTGTTGCGTAATTGTTTTTTGGTAGGTTTCTACAATACTTTCCTTCCATCTATAGCGTTTTTTAATATTGTGCAGTTCCTTTGGCTTTGATGCCTCATGATTGAGTTTTGCTCTGTTCAGGTAGACTGTGATTTTGCTGTGATCTGATAGGGGTGTCAGTGGGCTGACTGTGAACGCTCTGAGAGACTTTGGGTTGAGGTCAGTGATAAATTAATCTACAGTACTACTGCCAAGGGACATCTGTATTTCTTGCTGTTTGGGGTTTTAGGCTGGGTTTCTGTATAGCACTTTGTGACATCTGCTGATGTAAAAAGGGCTTAATAAATACATTTGATTGATTGAAGGGATGAGCTGTAGGTGTACCTACCATAGGAGTCTCCTCAAAGCCTACCATTGACTATGTACAGACCCAGCATGCGACAGAGCTGCAGGAGTTGTGACCCATTTTTGTTGGTTGTTTTGTCATAGTTGTGTCTAGGGGGGCATATTTGGGAGGGAATACTGTCACCTCCAGGTAGGTGTTTGTCCCTCTGTGTGCTGAGAGTGTCAGGATCTTGTCCGGTTCTGGCATTTAGGTCGCCACAGACTAGTACATGCCCCTGGGCCTGGAAATGGTTGATCTCCCCCTCTAGGATGGAGAAGCTGTCATCGTTAAAGTATGGGGATTCTATTGGGTGGATATAGGTTGCACATATGAGGACATTTTTCTCTGTTGAGATAATTTCCTTATTAATTTCTAGACAGAATTTAATAGATTGGGTTAGGTCTGCTCTATGTCAAATTAGCATACCCCCTGAGTCTCTTCCCTGTTTCACACTTGGTAGTTTGGTGGATGGGACTACCAGCTCTTTGTAACCTAGAGGGCAACCAGTGGGTCCGTCTCCTCTATACCATGTTTCTTTTAGGATGACAATATCTGTATTTCCAATTTCTTTGATGACGTCTGGGTTCCTGCTCTTTAGGCCAAAGGCAGATGACCTGAGACCTCAGACCTATATTACAGGATGAGATAGTAAAAGCTTTGTGTTCCATAGTGTCTAGTGTTGTTTTCATGTGGTTTAGGCCCGGACCATTACAGTAGGTGTGAGCAGAGCATGTTGAGCATCTGATACATACCTCTTAGGTTACAGGATGGTGCTTGGGGGGGGTTGGGCCTGTTGCTCTGCTCACGGCCTGGGCATATGTGCGGCTGTCATGTTGAGGTCCTTGCTGCAGGGGTGGGCATAGGTCTGATCTGGGGGGCCTATATAGGGTGTGGCCAGGGTTTGTTTGGGGTCGTCTCAGCTGGTTGGGGTCTGGGTGTAGGTCCTCTTGGCATGGGTTATCTCGGTGCCGGTCCTTCGGGAGGGGGTCTTCCAGGTCTGGGAGGGTTTCTCGCTGGTCTGGGCGGGATGTCTGTTGCTCTGTTGCTCCTGTGTGAGGTGCTGGGGCTGCATTTAAGGGTGATGACCTTCAGGGTCCTGGCAAAAGTTGTGATTGCTGCCTTGTAGAGGTGGACCTGGTCGTAAAGGCTATTCAAGTCCAGGGTGGAGTGGTGGGCCAGGTAGACAGTAGGTTTTGAGGCACAGTCCCTGGAAATGCTTGCATTCACCCTCTGTATGGTGACAAGGTGAATGTATTTTCGTAGAAGCAGGGTGGAGATATCCACTTGTGTGTTGGGGAAAGTGGAAGAGACTTTTTCAATCACTCCCTTGAGTGCTGTGGCCACGCTTTCCTGCTGGGCCCTAAGGTTGTTTGTGCCCGTGTGAATTATAATGTGGCTGGGGGACCCTAGTCTGTCTTCTGACAACAGCTCCAGGGCGCTCTCTCTCTCTCTCTCGCTCTCTCTCTCTCTCTTGCTCTCACACTCTCTATCTATTTATTTATTTATTTATCTTCTCTTTAAAGCCGCCCCAGGTCTGTAAACTCATCTGGCTCGTGAAAATACTACTTTTACAGGCCCAGCAGTCTGAGGCAGCATCGGCTTCTCACTTCAAACGGTGTGAGATCTCTACCTCTTCTACCTCTCAGACCCTTGTTTTTATTGGCCTCAAACAATGTGCTATTATATCGTTAGCACAGTGTGAATAATATTGCTATAGTCCTGGCAGATGGACAGTCTCATTAGTGACTGTGGGTCCACGTCCAAAATGGCACCTTATTCACTGCTTTTAACCAGAGCCCTATGGGTCAGAGCCCTATGGGTCACCCATAGATCCAGGCTGCGTCTGAAATGGCACACTGTTCCCTATATAGTGCACTACCTTTGACCAGAACCCTATGGGTCAGAACCCTATGGGTCAGAGCCCTATGGGTCAGAACACTATGGGTCAGAGCCCTATGGGTCAGAGCCCTATGGGTCAGAGCCCTATGGGTCAGAACACTATGGGTCAGAGCCCTATGGGTCAGAGCCCGATGTTTCTCTCTCCCACTACTGACCAGCAGCACAAAGGGGTGATTATTCAGTGATAAGGCCCTCAGAGATTACCCATGTGACCTCTCACCTTGGCTGCTCCATCCTGCTGTCCCCATGGCGATGAGAGATAGAGGTGATGTCACCGTGTTCTGAGACATATGAGGTCGCCCTCTCCCTGTACGGTGGGCGTGAGGGGACAAAAGGGACAAAAGAGGGGCAGCTTTCAACACAAAAGCCCAGTTTAATGAGTGTGAGACATGAGGGACATGAGGCCATGGCGTCTCTGTGGGTGGCGCAGGAAGCAGAGTGTCATAGCCTTTCAAAAGAAGAAGAAGAGGAGACTGGGAGGGAGGGAGAGCAATTAATGATCAGTTTGGTGAATTGGGCATTAAGGCCTTTATTATGTAAGTAAGTCAGCCAAGTTTTGGATATCAATGAGGCAACTGCATCATGACAGCCCCTGTTCTCGGTAATGCTTACTTCTACTGGAGTCTTGGATGCTATATTTATCATGCTGCTCAATGGACAGGGTGATTGGCCCGACACAATGGAACACACTTTACCCCTCATTAGAGATAAAGAGGTCTTTGTGGAGTGATAGAGAGGGATGGAGAGAGAGAGAAGGAGAGAGGGATGGAGAGAGAGAGAGAGGGAGAGAGGGATGGAGAGAGAGAGAGAGAGAGAAGGAGAGAGATGGAAAGGGGCAGGGAGGGAGAGAGATGGATGGAGAGGGAGGGAGAGAGATGGATGGAGAGAGAGAGAGAGAGAGAGATGGAAAGGGGCAGGGAGGGAGAGAGATGGATGGAGAGGGAGGGAGATGTAAAGGGGCAGGGAGGGAGAGAGGGATGGAGAGGGAGGGAGATGTAAAGGGGCAGGGAGGGAGAGAGGGATGGAGAGGGAGGGAGATGGAAAGGGGCAGTGAGGGAGAGAGATGGATGGAGAGGGGGGGAGATGGAAAGGGGCAGTGAGGGAGAGAGAGGGATGGAGAGGGAGGGAGATGGAAAGGGGCAGTGAGGGAGAGAGAGGGATGGAGAGGGAGGGAGAGGGATGGAAAGGGGCAGGGAGGGATGGAAAGAGGGAGATGTCCGCAGATCATTAAGACTCTATCCTCTTGGCTGGACAGTGTTTACTTCATATTAATTATCAGGTGATTGTGTGTAGACCCACTAGCCCGTGATCCACATTCACCATCCAGTCCGGTCCGGTTCAGTCAGGACATAGAGGGGCATAATTGACAATATTCAGAGAAGTGCACGTAGAGTAAGGATATGTCCAAATGGCACCCTATAGCCTATACACTGATATACCAAACATTAAGAACACCTTCCTAATACTGAGTTGCACCCCCCAAAGGGATGCTGCTCCATGTTGATTAAAATGCTTTCAACAGTTGTGTTAAGTTGGCTGGATGTCCTTTGGTTGGTGGACCATTCTTGATACACATGGGAAACTGTTGAGCATGAAAAACCCAGCAGCGTTGCAGCTCTTGACAAAAACCGGTGCGCCTGGCTTCTACTACCATACCCCGTTCAAAGGCACTTTAATATTTTGATTGAAGTTGATTTAACAACTGACAATAAGGGATCATAGCTTTCACCTGGATTCACCTGGTCAGTCTATGTCATGGAAAGAGTCGTTTACTATACTCAGTTTATAGTAAACTACTTGACCAGAGCCCAAAATCAGTGCACTAGGGAATAGGGTGCCAGGGTGTTATTAGGTTGTGTTAGAGTGTTAACAGTTTTCTCCCAGTGGATGGAGCCATGTTTGTGTCCTGGCTAAAGGTAGATGGAGCCATGTTTGTGTCCTGGCTAAAGGTAGATGTGAGCTGTGGAGCGTAGCGTGTTGGATGGGGGGGTCAGACAAAGGCAGGCCTTTGTCTCTATTCAACACACATTAATGAAAACACTGATTAAACATGGATAGAAGAACCTAGAATGAGGCATACCGTATCACTGAGAAGAGGCCTGGTTGTAATGTGGTCCTCTCATGCCATGTTCATTAGCTGTCATACCAAACATGTATATCGTGACAACCCTACATGTATATCGTGACAACCCTACATGTATATCATGACAACCCTATTATCAAGACAACCCTATTATCATGACAACCCTATTATCAAGACAATCCTAGATGTATAGGGTTGTCTTGATATACATGTAGGGTTGTCATGATAATAGGGTTGTCTTGGTAATAGGATTGTCATGATATACATCTAGGATTGTCATGATAATAGGGTTGTCTTGATAATAGGGTTGTCATGATATACATGTAGGGTTGTCATGATAATAGGGTGATGTTATATGTTGTGAGTCCCTTCCTCCACTGCCCTCTAAATGACCCGCTTGCCTGGGGGTTACTGAGGGGTGTATGTCTCTCTCCCTGTGTGTGTGTGTGTGTGGCGTGTATGTGTGTGTGTGTGTGTGAGGGGTGGTGGTCAGAGGGGAGAGCCAGGAGGGATCAGGTTACCGACCGGCCTTTTGTTCAACCGTCATTAGACAGACTTCTCACTTCCTTCCTCCCCCCACCTCCCCCCCGCCATTTGATTGGGAGAGGAAGGGGGAGTGGTCCTTTGATCCTCAAGCTGACCTTCTCTAAGTGGTGAGACTAAGGTATAGGTCCCAAATGGCAGCCTATTCCCTACATAGTGCACTACTTTGACCAGATGCAGCCCAGGATAAAGGCCCCATATAGGACAACTGCTGGACTTGTTGCCTACTACAAGCGCTGACAAATTAAAGCTGTTTTTGAACTCTTTCAGTTACGATATCCTGAGTATAATCATAATAATACACACATTCAAGGATATCTCACACACATATCCCAGCGACATTAAACACTGCCCGATAAGTTTACTACAACAACGAGTCAGTCAGAGTTATTTCAGCAGTTATATTTTGAAATATCCTATCTTTATTACATTTTTTCTTGGATTGATAAGCCAATATTCACACCTATTTTGGAACAGTGTAGTTCTTCTGTATTAGTGAACAATGATATCACTGTTTGGTCGCTCCTTATTTAAGGTATTTCTGGTTTGGTTTGTTCTGGCAATGTTGCTTCTATACTGGCATCTTGGTTTACAACAAACATAGCAGGATTGTTAGGATGTTAATATGAAAAAGTGTCATATAAAACTGCTCGTGGAGTTATTATTAAACTCTTATTACGTTGGTCATACAATATGCCACATATTAAAATATATTTTAGTACGAAACCTTGTTGATAACTTTATTGATAAAGCATCATGGTTTCACATAGCGATCATTACCTTGTGGCCAGCATCGGGTTCAAGAGAGGACAAGTAGCTTCATGAGTGTGTTATTATTAGTACCTTCATGACAAGCTGAGGAGTTATCGGTCTGGTCAAATCATCATGTCAGAAATGCATGAAAACCCCAATGATAGAAGATTGCTGTTGTAGATGTTTTGTGATGTTTGTTTACGACATGTTTACTAGATGTGTGTGTGTGTGTGCATGTTGTATTTTTCCGTGAGGCCGGCGGTTGGGAAGGAGGCAGGGAGGCCGGCGGTTGGGAAGGGGGCAGGGACACTGGGGAAGATGAATAGACCGTCAAATCTCCTCAGGAATGTTTGCAGAATTCCGCCTTGTAATTATGACATCCGGGGTGGAAAGCATGGTCCCCAACAACCGCCCCCTCTTCTCACCTCTCTCCTCCTCTCCCTCCCCCTCTTCTCACCTCTCTCCTCCTCTCCCTCCCCCTCTTCTCACCTCTCTCCTCCTCGCCTCCCCCTCTTCTCACCTCTCTCCTCCACTCCTCCCCCTCTTCTCACCTCTCTCCTCCTCTCCCTCCCCGTCTTCTCACCTCTCTCCTCCTCTCCCTTCCCCTATCCTCACCTCTCTCCTCCTCCCTCCCTCTCTTCTCACTTCTCTCCTCCCCTCCCTCCCCCTCTTCTCACCCCCTCCTCCTCTCCCTCCCCATCTTCTCACCTCTCTCTTCCTCTCCCTCCCCCTCTTCTCACCTCTCTCCCCCTCTTCTCACCTCTCTCTTCCTCTCCCTCCCCCTCTTCTCACCTCTCTCCTCCTCGCCTCCCCCTCTTCTCACCTCTCTCCTCCACTCCTCCCCCTCTTCTCACCTCTCTCCTCCTCTCCCTCCCCGTCTTCTCACCTCTCTCCTCCTCTCCCTTCCCCTATCCTCACCTCTCTCCTCCTCCCTCCCTCTCTTCTCACTTCTCTCCTCCCCTCCCTCCCCCTCTTCTCACCCCCCTCCTCCTCTCCCTCCCCCTCTTCTCCCCTCTCCTCCTCTCCCTCCCCCTCTTCTCACCTCTCTCCCTCCTCCTTTCCTCACCTCTCTCCTCATCTCCCTCCCCTTCTTCTCACCTCTTTCCTCCTCTCCCTCTCCACCTCTCTCCTCCTCTCCCTCCCCACCTCTCTCCTCCTCTCCCTCTTCTCACCTCTCTCCTCCTCTCCCTCCCCCTCTTCTCACCTCTCTCTCCCCCTCTTCTCACCTCCCTCCTCCCCCTCTTCTCACCTCTCTTTCCCCCTCTTCTCACCTCTCTCCTCCCCCTCTTCTCACCTCTCTCCCTCTTCTCACCTCTCTCCCTCCCCCTCTTCTCACTTTTCTCCTCCTCTCCCTCCACCTATCATCACCTCTCTCCTCCTCACCCTCTCCACCTCTCTCCTCCTCTCCCTCTCCCTCTTCTCACCTCTCTCCTCCTCTTCCTCCCCCTATCCTCACCTCTCTCCTCCTCTCCCTCCCCCTATCCTCACCTCTCTCCTCCCCTCTCTCCCCCTCTTCTTACCTCTCTCCTCCCCTCTCTCCCCCTTCTCACCTCTCTCCTCCTCTCCCTCCCCCTTCTCACCTCTCTCCTCCTCTCCCTCCCCATCTTCTCACCTTTTTCCTCCTCTCCCTCTCCACCTCTCTCCTCCTCTCCCTACCCACCTCTCTCCTCCTCTCCCTCCTCACCTCTCTCCTCCTCTCCCTCCCCCTCTTCTCACCTCTCTCCTCCTCTCCCTCCCCCTCTTCTCACCTCTCTCCTCCTCTCCCTCCCCCTTCTCACCTCTCTCCTCCTCTCCCTCCCCCTTCTCACCTCTCTCCTCCTCTCCCTCCCCATCTTCTCACCTTTTTCCTCCTCTCCCTCTCCACCTCTCTCCTCCTCTCCCTACCCACCTCTCTCCTCCTCTCCCTCCTCACCTCTCTCCTCCTCTCCCTCCCCCTCTTCTCACCTCTCTCCTCCTCTCCCTCCCCCTCTTCTCACCTCTCTCCTCCTCTCCCTCCCCCTATCCTCACCTCTCTCCTCCTCTCCCTCCCCCTCTTCTCACCTCTCTCCTCCTCTCCCTCCCCCTCTTCTCACCTCTCCTCTCCTCTCCCTCCCCCTATCCTCATCTCTCTCCTCCTCCCCTCCTCCCCTCCACCTCTCTCCTCCTGGGGCTGGGGATGGGTTGTACAGGACACAATGTTTCTCCCCTCTGACTGACTGTACCACATCATCAGTCGCATGCTCACACACTTGTCTGTAAATGTCACATTATTCGTACCATGGTTGTTTGTATATTTACACATTTATTGAAAAAGTCTAACTAGATTTTTTTTATCATCATCATATAGGCCTACAGTGTCAAATATTTGTCTAAACCTGTCAGTGTTTGTTTGTTTCTTTGTCGTTTTTTGGTGTTCTGACATGCTAAGATGCTAAGGTCTTCTATGAATATAGAAGACCTTAGCATGTCAGAAGACAAAAAAACAACAAAGAAACACAAACACTGACAGGTTTAGAAAAAAATAATTATACTGTAGGCCTATTGGATGATATAAAAAAAAATCTAGTTTGACTTTCAATAAATGTGCAGACGAGGCTGATTTGGCATAATAGGTGTGTCAACGGTGTTCACAAAGTGAGGAGAAGACAGGCGTTTATTACCCTTCACGACATCTCTGATCCTTTGGCTAGACGTCTTTTTACAAGGTGACAGTTATATACTGGCCCTCTATAACATCTCACTGGATCATGTATTTATTCTACCCTGGTACCTGGCAGTTTGACTGAGAACACATTTATGAGTGTAGTAAAGAGAGTTCTGGGTTCCCTCCAGACCACCCCTCCCCTCCACTCCTCACTGCTCTATTCCTCCTCTCCTGTCCCTTCCCCTCTCCTGCCCCCTTCTCTCCACTCCACTCCGCTCCACGAAGTAAGGATGGGGGGAGGTACACAGAGCGAGCCAAGGGCTAAAAATAGAAACAAGGGGTTTGGGTTGAGGGGTGTTGCTGTGTGAACACAAACCCATGGGCTCCTATAAAACCTTTGAGGAGGGCTCTGGGCAGGGTGTGTGTGTGTGTTGTGCTTGTGCATGTGTGTGTTCGTGTGCGTGTGTGTGTTCACGCTGCAGATTTCCTGGCAGGGCCAAACATCATAGAACAGAGGAAAACAAATGAGTGCTGGTCATCCTGCAGAGCCTGCTCATATCTCATCGAGAGAGAGAGAGAGAGAGAGAGAGAGAGAGGGAGAGGGAGAGGGAGAGGGAGAGGGAGAGGGAGAGGGGGAGAGAGAGAGAGAGAGAGAGAGAGAGGGAGAGAGAGGGAGAGAGAGGGTGTTGATTGGTAATGGTTACTCTGGTACCAGAGCAGCATAGGCCAAAACAAACTTGAAATACTTAAAAGGTGCTACACATAGTATTTATCCCCCATGTGGAAGCTAGGTGAATTGCAACAGCACTAGGTTGCATTTAAAACCAATCTCCCCCCTCCCCTCCATCCCATTTCCATTAACATGGCAGAGACTCACGCTTAAGCTTTTTACTTTCTGTTTTGGTCCACCAGTTTCAAACAGCTGTAAAGACGATATTTTATGTTATTGAAAAGACATTCCACAACTATTTAGATTGTCCCCTGTAGCTCAGTTGGTAGAGCATGGCGCTTGCAATGCCAGGGTTGTGGGTTCGTTTCCCACGGGGGGCCAGTATGAAAATGTATGCACTCACTAACTGTAAGTCGCTCTGGATAAGAGCATCTGCTAAATGACTAAAATGTAAAATGTACAATGATTCCCTACACTATTTAATGCTTGTTTTCTCACATAAACTGAAATTGAGCGAACAGTGTAGAATTTTAGCAACCAGGCGATTTCTACATTGGCCGCTTGACTCGATTTCCACTAGATAACACAGCCACAAAGTCAAAACAGCTTTCCCGTTTTGACTACAGATGCCGGCCAGGCAGGAGAAATCAATAGGCGAAATATCACAGCCAATCACAATACTAGCATGTAAGTAATACTGTGAAACACTATCATTCCACTATTATTGCAGATATATTATGTACATTTTCTGAAATTACAATGCAAAAATTCTAGAAAATCCAATGTGTAGCACCTTTAAGAGTATTTGGATGTCTGCTGAAAGTATTTGATAACTGTATCTAATATGGGTCTGGTGATAACTGTATCTGACCTGGGTCTGGTGATAACTGTATCTGACCTGGGTCTAGTGATAACTGTATCTGACCTGGGTCTGGTGATAACTGTATCTGACCTGGGTCTGGTGATAACTGTATCTAACCTGGGTCTAGTGATAACTGTATCTGACCTGGGTCTGGTGATAACTGTATCTGACCTGGGTCTAGTGATAACTGTATCTGACCTGGGTCTGGTGATAACTGTATCTGACCTGGGTCTGGTGATAACTGTATCTGACCTGGGTCTGGTGATAACTGTATCTAACCTGGGTCTGGTGTGAGTGACCCTGGGGAAGGAAAGAAGGAAAGGATGGGTGTGGGTGGTCGTCTCTGGTTTGGTTCTGGATGCCGGGTTGTGGAGCTTGTTTTATTAATAACCATAATCCGGAACATTCAATCTATTTTGGGACTTGTAGACTCCTAGCACAGTGGGGTGCGACCTGGTTTTCATGCTGTCCCTCTCGAACCCTGTCCATCCGCATGGTTGTGGCTTCCAACCCCAGACCCAGAGATGATGATGATTGCTCTGTCATGGCTTTTCCAGCCAGCATGGTCATACCTGTGGTTTGGATGGAAGATGAAGCCATTAGTGAACTGAGGTTGAGTGTTTATGGTGTGAAAAGCAGCAATGGAACTAAACCGGTCTGTTAACTGTTGAGAAAGAGAGAGACAGCGAGCGAGCGAGAGACGCAGGGTTGAGAAAGAGATGGAGACAGCAGTGAGCTCCATGGTTGGTGGTTGAACAAGGGCCTGGTTCCTCTGGCTAATGCCTACACTCTTAGAAAAAAAGATGCTATCTAGAACCTTAAAGGGTTCTTCGGCTGTCCTCATAGGAGAACCCTTTGAAGAACCCTTTTTTGGTTGCAGGTAGAACCCTTTTGGATTCCATGTAGAACCCTTTCTACAGAGGGTTCTACCTGGAACAAAAACGGGTTCTACCTGGAACCAAAAAGGGTTCTCCTATGGGGACAGCCGAAGAACCCTATTGGAACACCTTCTTCTAAGAGTGTATGTTGGAGAGAGCTGTCCTGGGGAAGGGAGGGGGAATGTGGCTGTGTAGAGAGTACGCGGCAGACATGCACGGTGGAGGGAAATATGTGGTAATTAATGTCTTCACTACCGCCATCTGTCATCTGCAGCCTTCCAGCTATTTACTACCCCTGCATTCCTTAGACTGCCGGGACGCCACTGTGTGTGTGTGTGTGTGGTGGATGGGTTGAGGTTGTGTGTTGAGGAGAGGAGAGGAGAGGAGCGTACCATCTATGTAGGAAATGACTGTCTTTCTCTCCAGCTCATGGTTTACCCGTTCACATAGTCTCTGTTGAGTCTGCTGTTCTTTTGTGGCATTATTTACATAGTTCAGAGACGCAGCTATTCATTGTATAAACAAATATAACTCTCTGTGTTTACATGTTGTGAGTATGTTAGAGTTCAATGTTTTAGTTGTAATGATGTGTTAAAGATTGGGTGCATTAAACACTTTTGGACTTTCGACCAGAGCACGGATGGAATTGGACCAGAAATCGGCCCTGGCATTTCTAATACATTGGCCCATTTCTTCCCTTGAGGCCCTCATTATTAGCCAAAAAATGGTCATTTTGTGCAAAATCTACAACTTGGACAGGCCCACTGAGATAAAGTTGGTCCAACCCATCTGGCATTTGCCAGAATTGCCCTACGGCCAGTCCGTCCCTGGACCAGACAGAAGAATGGGCCTCTGTGAGGCAGGCAGGCTGCTGCATCTGCTGTTCTCTAAGTAGTGTCTCCATGGCAACATAAGTTATATCATCTTACTGTACGTCATAAATCATTATGTCCTTTCGCTTATGTTGTGTGAGATAGTTTCATCTCTCTGTTCTCTAAATCATCATTAGTTAGTTTAGTCTAATCATCATCAAGTTAGTTTGTCTCATATCGAGTTTTCATGGCAACATCTTCATAAGTTTGTCTCATATGAGTGAAGTCAGCGGTAGTTCTCTCTTGCAGAGAGCGTGTGGCGTGTGGCATCGAGCTCTGAGCTCTCTCTCTCTCTCTCTCTCTCTCTCTCTCTCTCTCTCTCTCTCTCTCTCTCTCTCTCTCTCTCTCTCTCTCTCTCTCTCTCTCTCTCTCTCTCTCTCTCTCTCTCTCTCTCTCTCTCTCTCTCTCTCTCTCTCTCTCTCTGCACCTCACGGAGCCTTTTCAGTGGATTATTATAATCTAATAAACTACCATAGATATTCACTTACAGCCTGAGAAAAACTCACTGTGTACTGGGAATCACTTGTGAGCTGCCTGTCACGGTGCGCGAGGGCTCAGAGGGTCTCGTGTTCAATCCCAGTTATAGGCACTCGTTTACAATTTTTGGGTTTTAACCCGATCCCAAACATTAACCGTTAATTTAACCATTCGGAATGAAAGCCTAAACATAACCTTCGAAATTTGACGTTAATGGACAAACATCGGATTCTGCAGTGATTCTGTGAGAGCTTGTTGCTAGAGAGAGAGAGATATAGAGAGACTTTACTTGCCAGTCATTTCAGTCGGTAAGGTGAAGTGAACCTCGTTTGAGCAATTGAGTGTGGGAACTAGTGGTCCTATTTCTTGGCCCAGCAGCCCATGGAAAGTGATGTGTGTTTGACTACATGTTCCTTTAGCGGTGGTCTTGGCTGTGCTGCCGGGACCCTCGGAGGTGTCCATGTTATTGTAGGACGTGTCCCAGGCCACAGCACTAGGTCTTATTTCTCACAGGACCCCATGACAAACCAGAGGCCTAAAGATGTGGCCTGTCACACACACACACACACACACACACACACACACAGATGTGGCCTCTCCATAATATACAAGCGTAGAGAGTCTCTGAGTCATATTTTATAGAGCTGGTGTGTGTGTGTGTGTGTGTGTGTGTGTGTGTGTGTGTGTGTGTGTGTGTGCGAAAGCCCAGTCATCTTGTGGCTGAGTGTTGATGTTATTGGAACCCCCGTATATAAAACTACCAGCTCTCACGTCAGAATTAGACGTTCATCCATGCATGTTTCTCAAACGTAACATTTTTAAGGTTAGGGTTATGTTTAGGCATTAAATCCAAATGCTTAAGGTAAGGGTTAAGGTTTGGGATAGGCCCTAGCAAAACTGAAACCTTCCTGAAGGTAACAGCGCTCACTGTTGCCCCTACTGGCCAGTTTCCACGTCACCTCCCGAAGGACTCAGACATGGATGGACGTCGAATACTGACTTGTATCACGGGTGACCTGGCTGCTATAAAATCACACTACGGTATGATGACATGTTCCTCACCGGCTGGCCAACCCTGCTACTGTGTGCATGTTTGTACGTGTGTGTGTGCGTGCGTGTGCCTATGCTACCCTCCAGTCCCTCGAATTCTTGGCGCTGACGGAAACATGGTTTACTACTGAAAACACTGCTACTCCTACTGCTCTCTCCTCGTCTGACCATGTGTTCTCGCATACCCCGAGAACATCTGGTCAGCGGGGTGGTGTCACAGGAATCCTCATCTCTCCCAAGACCCATCTGTCTATCTCCTCATTTGAATTCCATGCTGTCACAGTCACTAGCCCATTCAAGCTTAACATCCTTGTCATTTATCGCCCTCCAGGCTCCCTTGGAGAGTTCATCAATGAGCTTGACGCCTTGATAAGTTCCTTTCCTGAGGATGGCTCACCCCTCACAGTTCTGGGTGACTTCAACCTCCCTACGTCTACCTTTGACTCATTTCTCTCTGCCTTCTTCTTTCCACTCCTCTCCTCTTTTGACCTCACCCTCTCACTGTCCCCCCCCTACTCACAAGGCAGGCAATACGCTTGACCTCATCTTTACTAGATGCTGTTATTCTACTAATCTCACTGCAACTCCCCTCCAAGTCTCCGACCACTACTTTGTATCCTTTTCTCTCTCGCTCTCCTCCAACACTACTCACTCTGCCCCTACTCAGATGGTAATGCGCCATCGCAACCTTCGCTCTCTCTCTCCCGCTACTCTCTCCTCTTCCATCCTATCATCTCTTCCCTCTGCTCAAACCTTCTCCCTCCAATCTCCTGATTCTGCCTCCTCAACCCTCCTCTCCTCCCTTTCTGCATCCTTTGACTCTCTATGTCCCCTATCCTCCCGGCCGGCTCGGTCCTCCCCTCCTGCTCCGTGGCTTGACGACTCATTGCGAGCTCACAGAACAGGGCTCCGGGCAGCCGAGCGGAAATGGAGGAAAACTAGACTCCCTGCGGACCTGGCATCTTTTTACTCCCTCCTCTCTCTCTGTGGATGACTTCGTCAACCATTTTGAAAAGAAGGTTGACGACATCCGATCGTCGTTTGTTAAGTCAAATGACACTGCTGGTCCTGCTCACACTGACCTACCCTATGCTTTGACTTCTTTCTCCCCTCTCTCTCCAGATGAAAACTTGCGACTTGTGACGGCCGGCCGCCCAACAACCTGCCCGCTTGACCCTATCCCCTCCTCTCTTCTCCAGACCATCTCCAGTGACCTTCTCCCTTACCTCACCTCGCTCATCAACTCATCCTTGACCGCTGGCTATGTCCCTTCCGTCTTCAAGAGAGCGAGAGTTGCACCCCTTCTCAAAAAACCAACACTCGATCCCTCTGATGTCAACAACTACAGACCAGTATCCCTTCTTTCTTTTCTCTCCAAAACTCTTGAGCGTGCCGTCTTTAGCCAACTCTCTTGCTATCTCTCTCAGAATGACCTTCTTGATCCAAACCAGTCAGGTTTCAAGACTGGTCATTCAACTGAGACTGCTCTTCTCTGTGTCACGGAGGCTCTCCGCACTGCTAAAGCTAACTCTCTCTCCTCTACTCTTGTCCTTCTAGACCTGTCTGCTGCCTTTGATACTGTGAACCATCAGATCCTCCTCTCCACCCTCTCTGAGTTGGGCATCTCCGGCGCGGTTCACTCTTGGATTGCGTCCTACCTGACCGGTCGCTCCTACCAAGTGGCGTGGCGAGAATCTGTCTCCGCACCACGTGCTCTCACCACTGGTGTCCCCCAGGGCTCAGTTCTAGGCCCTCTCCTATTCTCGCTATACACCAAGTCACTTGGCTCTGTCATATCCTCACATGGCCTCTCCTATCATTGCTACGCAGACGACACACAACTAATCTTCTCCTTTCCCCCTTCTGATAACCAGGTGGCGAATCGCATCTCTGCATGTCTGGCAGACATATCAGTATGGATGACGGATCACCACCTCAAGCTGAACCTCGGCAAGACGGAGCTGCTCTTCCTCCCGGGGAAGGACTGCCCGTTCCATGATCTCGCCATCATGGTTTACAACTCCGTTGTGTCCTCCTCCCAGAGTGCGAAGAGCCTTGGCGTGACCCTGGACAACACCCTGTCGTTCTCCGCTAACATCAAGGCGGTGACCCGATCCTGTAGGTTCATGCTCTACAACATTCGGAGAGTACGACCCTGCCTTACACAGGAAGCGGCACAGGTCCTAATCCAGGCACTAGTCATCTCCCGTCTGGATTACTGCAACTCACTGTTGGCTGGGCTCCCTGCCTGTGCCATTAAACCCCTACAACTCATCCAGAATGCCGCAGCCCGTCTGGTGTTCAACCTTCCCAAGTTCTCTCACGTCACCCCGCTCCTCCGCACACTCCACTGGCTTCCAGTTGAAGCGCGCATCTGCTACAAGACCATGATGCTTGCCTACGGAGCTGTGAGGGGAACGGCACCTCCGTACCTTCAGGCTCTGATCAGTCCCTACACCCAAATGAGGGCATTGCGTTCATCCACCTCTGGCCTGCTGGCCCCACTACCTCTGCGGAAGCACAGTTCCCGCTCAGCCCAGTCAAAACTGTTCGCTGCTCTGGCACCCCAATCAGCCAATCAGTCACTCACCACCTTCCGGAGACACTTGAAACCCCACCTCTTTAAGGAATACCTGGGATAGGATAAAGTAATCCTTCTACCCCCCTTACCCTACCCCAAAGAAAGAAAGAAAAAAGTATTATGTAACAACATTTTGAAATTGTGTTTTTTACAATGGATAAAAGTATAGACTCAGAGCTAGAAAATTGTATATCATACCCTACGGTTGAGGAACAATTGGAAAGTAATTCTGCTTGAACGTTGATAATCTTGTAACCTCTTTGAATGTTTTTGTAAACCTACTGGAGAGCTCTTCCATGTCTACACCCATTCAGCATCGTTCACACCCTCTTAAGCCTTAGCCCGTCTCTTTAAGGATTCACATGAGGCCATGTACTAAACAACCAAAGATTTCAAGACTAAAGGCTGGTTTATACTACGTCTGTAGTACAGTTGTCGCAGTGACATCATGAACATTCTATTTTCGTCCAACATCAAACTTGACGTTGTCGTTATGAAAAAGTATAAACACAAAAACTACAGGCTGCATGACATCAGCAGCCTGGTGGTCCAAAATAGCATAACTAGTGTTTTTTTAACACCAATACACCCACCCGTTTAAAAATGAATTTAGTGTATGTCAATCTAGCAAACCAGGCAACTAAAAGCAACTTTCTAAACAATGTTTTAGTTTGTTTCTAGCTTGTTAGCTAGCTAGCTAATGTTAAGTTAGCTGGCTATCCAGTTCAAATAATGACCATATCATATAGCTGACAATGTCTTCACTTTAGCTCATTTATATTCATTATTACAGGAAAATAAACTCACAACAAGATCATTATTTACAAGTTAATGGCGAGCCAATTACAGAAAATAGCTTACGGTTGTGAGTGTGACGAAATAAAAGCATGGCATTCTACCGGAGAATTTTAGAACTTGGACACTGTCTCAGTGGCCTAACGTAATATCCTAATTTGACTTTGGTGCAGGTCATGTTGTTCTTCACATTACCATCTCTGGTCAACACACACTATATCAAATGAAATCAACGTTTATTTGTCACATGCACAGGATACAGACGGTGTAGTGAAATGGTTACTTGCATAGTGGAGTCTTTTGTTTAGACAATTAACCATAATCCCAACTCATAACGTTACTACCCTGCATGAATCTGTAGGTAGCTAACCAACTGATGATGTAATGGCTTTAGAAACTTCTGATAGGCTAATTGACATCATTTGAGTCAATTGGAGGTGTACCTGTGGATGTATTTCAAGGCCTACCTTCAAACTCAGTGCCTCTTTGCTTGACATCATGGGAAAATCAAAATAAATCAGCCAAGACATCAAAAATAAAATTGTAGACCTCCACAAGTCTGGTTCATCCTTGGGAGCATTTTCCAAACGCCTGAAGGTACCACGTTCATCTGTACAAACAATAGTACGCAAGTATAAACACCATGGGACCACGCAGCCGTCATACCGCTCAGGAAGGAGACGCGTTCTGTCTCCTAGAGATGAACGTACTTTGGTGCGAAAAGTGCAAATCAATCCTAGAACAACAGCAAACAACCTTGTGAAGATGCTGGAGGAAAAAGGCACAAAAGTATCTATATCCACAGTAAAACGAGTCCTATATCGACATAACCTGAAAGGCCACTCTGCAAGGAAGAAGCCACTGCTCAAAAACCGCCATAAAAAACACAGACTACGGTTTGCAACTGCACATGGGGACAAAGATCGTACTTTTTGGAGAAATGTCCTCTGGTCTGATGAAACAAAAATAGAACTGTTTGGCCATAATGACCATCGTTATGTTTGGAGGAAAAAGGGGGACTTGCACGCCGAAGAACACCATCCCAACCGTGAAGCACGGGGGTGGCAGCATCATGCTGTGGGGGTGCTTTGCTGCAGGAGGGACTGGTGCATTTCACAAAATGGATGGCATCATGAGGAAGGAAAATTATGTGGATATATTGAAGCAACATCTCAAGACATCAGTCAGGAAGTTAAAGCTTGGTCACAGATGGGTCTTCCAAATGGACAATGACCCCAAGCATTCTTCCAAAGTTGTGGCAAAATGGCTTAAGGACAACAAAGTCAAGGTATTGGAGTGGCCATCACAAAGCCCTGACCTCAATCCTATAGAACATTTGTGGGCAGAACTGAAAAAGCGTGTGCGAGCAAGGAGGTCTACAAACCTGATTTAGTTACACCAGCTCTGTCAGGAGGAATGGGCCAAAATTCACCCAACTTATTGTGGGAAGCTTGTGGATATCACGGTTTACTAAGCCAGAACCCAGAAGCAGACCAGGACAAGGTAAGTGGTGTCAAAGGTGAGTGTTTATTTAACTGATCCACGAGTGCAGCTGAATAATCCAGGGAACAGAGCGGGCGGCGTGGATGAGTTGTTGAGGGTGCAGTAGTTGGTCCAATGATGGCTCGGCAGCCGCCGACCATCAGGCAGAGGTTGGGTGAAGGTTCCGGACGAGTGACTGCAGGGAGAACAAAACGGAGGTAAGCATACAACAAGCAGACAAGGTGCAAAACAACAAAACTAATGCTCTAAGCTCTAAGACTAGATCCGCTGATAAACATACTGTTCATGGCTAACGATCCGGCAGGGAATGGATGTTAGGCCAGAGCCTAAGAAGGGTGATGATCAGGACCAGGTGTGCAGATTGCTGATGGGATGCAGGTGCGGAAATCAAGAGAGCTCCCGCCTAGCAACGTTGCCCGGCAACCAGGCAGGGAGCGTTCCAGAACCCTCGGGAAACTGGAGATCACGAGCAGAAAGACTAGTACACAGACAGGACCCGACTCAGACTGCCGGGATCGTTACAGTACCCCCCTCCGACGAACGCCACCGGGCGGACTCCCGGAGCGCCAGGATGGAGGCGGTAGAAGTCACGAATGAGGTCAGCATCTAGGATCTGTCGCCGCGGAATCCAACTCCTCTCTTCAGGACCATACCCCTCCCAGTCCACGAGATACTGGAAACCCCGCCCCGCCGTCTGGAATCCATGATGCGCCGCACCGTGTAGGCAGGACCACCTCCGATCATCCGAGGAGGAGGAGGAGGAGGCGGAGGAGGCAACAGAGGACTGAGGAAAACAGGCTTGAGGCAGGAGACATGAAAGGTGGGATGGACTCTGAGCGTCCTCGGTAGTTTGAGTCGAACTGCCACCGGATTGATCACCTTCTCCACCACAAACGGACCAATGAACTCGGTAACAACTTCCTAGACTCAGTCCGTAAAGGAAGATCCCGTGTGGCCAACCAGACCCTATCTCCGATGGTATAGGTGGGAGCGGGGATCCGGCGACGATTCGCCTGGAGCTGATACCGGTCCGAAACTCTAAGGAGTGCCTTTCTGGCCCGATGCCAGGTCCGGTGGCAACGACGAATATGGGCCTGAACAGAAGGCACTGAGAGCTCCTTCTCCTGAGAAGGGAACAAGGGAGGTTGGTAGCCATACAGGCACTGGAAGGGAGACATCCCAGTGGCAGATGTAGGGAGAGTATTGTGGGCATACTCAACCCAAGGCAACTGAGCGACCCAGGAGGTGGGGTTGGAAGAGACCAGGCAGCGTAGCGTGGATTCCATCTTCTGGTTGGCTCTCTCCGCCTGACCATTAGATTGGGGGTGAAAACCAGATGTGAGACTGACTGTAGCTCCAATGGCCAAACAGAAGGACTTCCAGACAGCAGAGGTAAACTGAGGGCCACGGTCGGAAACGATATCACTGGGCAAACCGTGGACCCTGAAAACCTCCCTAACCAGGATCTCGGACGTCTCCGAGGCAGAGGGAAGCTTGGCAATAGGCACAAAGTGGGCGAACTTGCTGAATCTGTCCACGATAGTCAGAACGACCGTGTTCCCCTCAGAAGCGGGCAACCCAGTGACAAAGTCCAGGGCCAGATGCGACCATGGTCGCCGGGGAATAGGAAGGGGGTGAAGTAGTCCAGAGCTGGGCCGATTGGTACTCTTATTCTGCGCACACACTGGACAGGCAGCAACAAAACCCCGAGTATCCTCGGCCATGGCAGGCCACCAAAAACGTCTGCGAAGAAACGCCATCGTCCGAGCCACGCCAGGGTGACAAGCCATCTTGCTGGCGTGGGACCATTTGAGGACAGCAGGACGAACCGACTCAGGCACAAACAACCGACCGGGTGGACCGTTACCGGGACCGGGCTGCGTCCGAAGGGCCGCCATCACCTCCTCCTCAATCTTCCACATAACTGCTCCCACGACGCAGTTCCGGGGGAGAATTGTCTCGGTCTTGGACCCACTCTCTTCCGTCTTGGAGAACATCCGGGACAAGGCGTCCGCCTTGCCGTTCTTAGATCCAGGTCGGAACGTCAGGGGAAAACTTGAATCGTCCGAAAAACAACGCCCACCTGGCCTGACGGGAGTTGAGACGTCTAGCCGATTGCACGTAAGCAAGATTCTTGTGGTCAGTCCAGACAATAAACGGTTGCTCCGCCCCCTCCAACCAGTGGCGCCACTCCTCCAAGGCAAGTTTCACCGCGAGAAGCTCCCGGTTACCCACATCGTAATTCCTCTCCGCAGGCGAAAGGCGACGAGAGTAGTAGGCGCAGGGATGGAGTTTACTGTCCGTGGAGCATCGCTGCGACAGGATGGCGCCAACTCCCACATCAGACGCGGCCCACTTCAACGACGAACTGACGGGCCGTGTCCGGTTGAGAGAGAATCGGTGCGTTGGTGAATCGCCTCTTCAAATCCAGAAACGCTCGATCCGCCTCCGGATTCCACTTGAAGGTCCTGATACTGGAAGTCAAGGCAGTTAACGGAGCGGCCACACGGCTGTAATCCCGGATGAATCTGCGGTAGAAATTCGCAAACCCCAAAAATCTCTGGAGCTGCAATCTCGTCCCGGGCTGGGCCCATTCCAGAACCGCTCTAACCTTCTCCTGGTCCATCCTAATCTCTCCCCTGGAGATGATGTACCCAGAAAGGATGTCGTGTGGGCGTGAAACTCGCACTTCTCGGCCTTCACGAACAGGCGATTCTCCAACAATCGCTGCAGAACCTGCCGGACATGCTGGACGTGGTCGGAAGGTTCCTTCGAGAAGATCAGAATGTCATCCAGGTAAACAAACACAAAGAGACCGATCATATCTCTCAGGACGTCGTTCACCATACTCTGGAATACCGCTGGAGCATTGGTCAGTCCAAACGGCATCACCTGATACTCGGAAGTGGCCCATCGGTGTATTGAAACCCGTCAACCACTCGTCCCCCTCTCTGATCCGGACCATGTGATACGCATTGCGTAGGTCTAGCTTGGTGAACACCGTAGCACCCTGTAAGGAGTCGAAGGCAGAACTCATCAAGGGCAGGGGATACTTGTTCTTGACCGTGATGTCATTCAACCCCCGATAATCAATACACGGTCGAAGAGAGCCATCCTTCTTACCCACAAAGAAGAATCCTGCCCCCAGGGGGTGATGACGAGGGACGAACGAGACCAGCAGCTAGGGACTCCTTGATGTAGGTCTCCAAAGCCTCACGTTCAGGTCGGGAGATACTGTATAACCTTCCCTTAGGGTAGACAGCTCCAGGGAACAGGTTGATGGCACAATCATATGGTCGGTGGGGAGGGAGTGACAGAGCCTTCTGCTTACTGAACACTTCCCCCAAATCGTGATATGTCTCGGGGAACCAGGGACAAATCTGGGGGTTTAGCCTCAATCACCTGACTGGGAACCGAATGGGGACAGGCAGTCTTGAGACAGTTAGCATGACAATCAAGGCTCCAACTCGTTACCTTGCCCGTCACCCAATCGAACGTGGGATTGTGTTCCTTCAGCCAGGGGTATCCAAGGACCAGAGGAACATGGGAAGACGGCAGAATGAAGAATGAAATCATCTCAGAATGATTCCCCGACAACAGCATCTTAACCGGTTCAGTCCTCATCGTGATACGTGCCAGACTACTGCCGTCCAGAGTGGTAGCTTCAATGGCTTCCGGCAATTGCTCCTTGGAAAGCCCCAGCTGTTCCACCAACTCGGCATCAAGAAAGCTTCCATCGGCACCTGAATCGATAAAAGCGTTAATCGCTAAGCTCTGATTCCTGTTCATAAGGGTAGCCGGGAAACGGGGTCTGACAGAGGTATTGAGAGAGTCGAAACTGGCTCGCTAAAAGTCCTCCCAACTTTAGCGAGCCGCGCAGTTTGACGACCGCCGGGAACCAGTGGCGAGGTAATGTCCCGAACCACCACAGTAGAGGCAACAGTTAGTCCCACGTCTGGGTTGGCGCTCCTCCTTGGTTAACCCGTGCCGCCCCACTTGCATGGGTTCAGAATCGGGAGACAGGACCTCTCCACTAATCCTGTGTGGTGGACGATGATCGACGTATTCTGGTCCAATCCCCGACCCGACTGGCACCTGAGAAGCTGATCGGTTGGACGGGACCCATTGCTTCTCCCTCCTTCGCTCTCGGACTCGATTATCCACCCGAATAGACAAGGCTACCAAGCTGTCCAGGTCACTAGGCTCCGGATAGAGATCAACTCATCCTTGAGCTGCTCCGACAGACCCTGGTAAAAGGCCGCTTGCAGAGACTCCTCATTCCACCCACTCTCCACAGCCAACGTCTTGAACTCGATCACGAAGTCGGCCACGCTGCGAGTTCCTTGGCGAAGCGAAAACAGGCGCCTAGCTGCGTCCCTCCCTCGGACGGAATGGTCGAAGAGCTTCCTCATCTCGGCCGTGAACCCCTGGTATGAAGCCATGCAGGGATCCTGTCGTTCCCAAACGGCTGAAGCCCACTCCAGCGCTCGACCACGCAGCAACTCAATCACAAAGGCTATCCTAGCTTTGTCTGTGGCATAAGAGTAGGGCTGTAGATCGAACACTAATCCACACTGCATAAGGAAGGAACGGCATCTTCCCAGCTCCCCCTCATATTTATCCGGCGTCGGAACCTTGGGCTCACGGAAGGGCACAGCTCCAGACGCGGCAGGCGAGATGGGTGAAACCGGTAGTGGATCCTCCACCGGAAACTTGCGCTGGTTCTGGACCTCCGTCAGACCGGTAGAAAGGTTCCGAACTGACAACGCGATCTCCTGTAGTACCGTGCTATGATGGCCCAACATCTTCTCCTGATGGGTAATGGCATGGCGAACAGAGTCCAGGTCCGCTGGGTTCATTACTGGCCGGATCGTTCTATCACGGTTTACTAAGCCAGAACCCAGAAGCAGACCAGGACAAGGTAAGTGGTGTCAAAGGTGAGTGTTTATTTAACTGATCCACGAGTGCAGCTGAATAATCCAGGGAACAGAGCGGGCGGCGTGGATGAGTTGTTGAGGGTGCAGTAGTTGGTCCAATGATGGCTCGGCAGCCGCCGACCATCAGGCAGAGGTTGGGTGAAGGTTCCGGACGAGTGACTGCAGGGAGAACAAAACGGAGGTAAGCATACAACAAGCAGACAAGGTGCAAAACAACAAAACTAATGCTCTAAGCTCTAAGACTAGATCCGCTGATAAACATACTGTTCATGGCTAACGATCCGGCAGGGAATGGATGTTAGGCCAGAGCCTAAGAAGGGTGATGATCAGGACCAGGTGTGCAGATTGCTGATGGGATGCAGGTGCGGAAATCAAGAGAGCTCCCGCCTAGCAACGTTGCCCGGCAACCAGGCAGGGAGCGTTCCAGAACCCTCGGGAAACTGGAGATCACGAGCAGAAAGACTAGTACACAGACAGGACCCGACTCAGACTGCCGGGATCGTTACAGTGGAAGGCTATCCGAACCGTTTGACCCAAGTTAAACAATTTAAAGGCAATGCTACCAAATACTAATTGTGTGTATGTAAACTTCTGACCCATTGGGAATGTGATGAAATAAATAAAAGCTGAAATAAATATTTCTCTCTACTATTATTCTGACATTTCACATTCTTAAAATAAAGTGGTGATCCTAACTGACCTAAGACAGGGAATTTTTATATTTACATTTTAGTCATTTAGCAGACGCTCTTATCCAGAGCAACTTACAGTTAGTGAGTGCATACGTATTTTTATTTTATTTTTATTTTTTCCATACAATTTTTACTGGGATTAAATGTCAGGAATTGTGAAATACTGAGTTGAAATGTATTTGGCTAAAGTGTATGTAAACTTCTGACTTCAACTGTAGCTAGCTAGACTATCTTACCCGTATACATGGATGGACGCTTCTCCTTCTCTGTCACGGATACCATGGTTGCCCTTAGTTTGACAATGTAATCCGGAGACAGGTGTTTTATACAACAGGCTTCTGTGTGTTATTTTTTCAACTTCCTCTGCATATTTGCAATCAAACGCCAGAATTTTCTCCATCTCCTTAGCTATCATACTCTCATTCCACCAGGCATTCCACTGATTTCAAAACTCGGTCCACCAGAAAGTGGACAGCAACACTTTTGCAGTTCTACTACGTGATATCTTTCAAAAAAGCTGCGTTAGAAAGGATTACCTACACATACTGACCAGCTCATGTTATAGACAGAAGCGTGCTACATGGCAGACCAATCCGAACTCATCTCTCGGCATGTCCAGCCCATCCATTATCTCAGCCAATCTTGGCTAGCGGGACGGTTCCTGTCTTTTTCTGTGGCTAAACCAACTAGGCTCATAATTTAACAATTTTATTCGTATTTACAGATGGCATACAAGTTTGTTATTGAGGCACATGAAATTTCACGTTTCAGTAGGCATTTCTGTCAAAAGACGCATTTAGATATTTTTTTTAAGTTGACGCGCAACATACAGTGAGGGAAAAAAGTATTTGATCCCCTGCTGATTTTGTACGTTTGCCCACTGACAAAGAAATGATTAGTCTATAATAGTTTTAATGGTAGGTTTAATTGAACAGTGAGAGACAGAATAACAACAAAAAACCCAGAAAAATGCATGTCAAAAATGTTATAAATTGATTTGCATTTTAATGAGGGAAATAAGTATTTGACCCCCTCTCAATCAGAAAGATTTCTGGCTCCCAGGTGTCTTTTATACAGGTAACAAGCTGAGATTAGGAGCACACTCTTACAGGGAGTGCTCCTAATCTCAGCTTGTTACCTGTATAAAAGACACCTGTCCACAGAAGCAATCAATCAATCAGATTCCAAACTCTACACCATGGCCAAGACCAAAGAGCTCTCCAAGGATGTCAGGGACAAGATTGTAGACCTACACAAGGCTGGAATGGGCTACAAGACCATCGCCAAGCAGCTTGGTGAGAAGGTGACAACAGTTGGTGCGATTATTCGCAAATGGAAGAAACACAAAAGAACTGTCAATCTCCCTCGGCCTGGGGCTCCATGCAAGACCTCACCTCGTGGAGTTGCATTGATCATGAGAATGGTGCGGAATCAGCCCAGAACTACACGGGAGGATCTTGTCAATGATCTCAAGGCAGCTGGAACCATAGTCACCAAGAAAACAATTGGTAACACACTACGCCGTGAAGGACTGAAATCCTGCAGCGCCCGCAAGGTCCCCCTGCTCAAGAAAGCACATATACAGGGCCATCTGAAGTTTGCCAATGAACATCTTAATGATTCAGAGGAGAACTGGGTGAAAGTGTTGTGGTCAGATGAGACCAAAATGGAGCTCTTTGGCATCAACTCAACTCGCCGTGTTTGGAGGAGGAGGAATGCTGCCTATGACCCCAAGAACACCATCCCCACCGTCAAACATGGAGGTGGAAACATTATGCTTTGGGGGTGTTTTTCTGCTAAGGGGACAGGACAACTTCACCGCATCAAAGGGACGATGGACGGGGCCATGTACCGTCAAATCTTGGGTGAGAACCTCCTTCCCTCAGCCAGGGCATTGAAAATGGGTCGTGGATGGGTATTCCAGCATGACAATGACCCAAAACACATGGCCAAGGCAACAAAGGAGTGGCTCAAGAAGAAGCACATTAAGGTCCTGGAGTGGCCTAGCCAGTCTCCAGACCTTAATCCCATAGAAAATATGTGGAGGGAGCTGAAGGTTCGAGGTTTTTGTTGTTGTTATTCTGTCTCTCACTGTGCAAATAAGCCTACCATTAAAATTATAGACTGATCATTTCTTTGTCAGTGGGCAAACGTACAAAATCAGCAGGGGATCAAAGACTTTTTTCCCTCAATATATGCCTAGTTTCCTGAAACGAGTCACATATGAGATAGAGAGGGAGATGGAGAGCGAGAGAGATTGTGAGAGTGGGAGATGAAGAGCGCCAGAGAGAAATAGATGGAATGAGAGACTGAGATGGAGATGGAGAAAGAGATAATAAGTGAGAGGGAAAGAGAGACGGGGAGACGAGATAGACGAGGAGATGAGATGAAGAGATAGACGAGAGAGACGGGTAGACGAGGAGATGAGAGAGACGAGGAGACGAGAGAGACGAGGAGACGAGATAGACGAGGAGATGAGAGACGGGGAGACGAGGAGACGAGAGAGACGAGAGAGACGAGGAGACGAGAGACGAGAGACGGGGAGACGAGGAGACGAGAGAGACGAGGAGATGAGAGAGACGAGGAGACGAGGTAGACGAGGAGACGAGATAGACGGGGAGACAAGTTTGTTATTAAGGCACATGAAATTTCACGTTTCAGTAGGCATTTCTGCCAAAAGACACATTTCGATTTTTTTTTAAGTTGACGCGCGACATATGCCTAGTTTCCTGAAACAAGTCACATATGAAAGGGAGTTGGAGAGAGAGAGAGATTGAGAGAGCGGGAGATGAACAGTGTGAGAGAGAAATAGATGGAACGAGAGAGACGGAGATGGAGATGAGAAAGAGAGAACGAGTGAGAGGGAACGAGAGAGACGGGGAGACGAGAGAGATGAGAAGACGAGATAGACGAGGAGACGAGATAGACGAGGAGACGAGATAGACGAGGAGACGAGAGAGACGAGGAGACGGGGAAATGAGAGAGACGAGCAGACGAAATAGATGAGGAGACGAGATAGATGAAGAGACGAGGAGACGACATAGACAAGAGAGACGGAGAAACGAGGAGAAGAGAGAGACGAGGAGACGAGATAGACGAAGAGACGAGGAGACGACATAGACGAGAGAGACGGAGAAACAAGGAGAAGAGAGAGACGAGGAGACGAGATAGACGGGGAGACGAGGAGACGAGATAGATGAGGAGATGGGGAGACGAGGAGACGAGATAGATGAGGAGATGGGGAGACGAGGAGACGAGAGAGACGAGATAGACGAGATAGACGAGGAGATGAGAAACGGGGAGACGAGGAGATGAGAGACGAGGAAATGAGAGACGAGGAGACGAGCAGACGAAATAGATGGGGAGACGAGGAGACGAGAGAGACCGAGATAGACGAAGAGACGAGGAGACGAGATAGACGAGAGAGACGAATAAACAAGGAGAAGAGAGAGACGAGGAGACGAGATAGACGGGGAGACGAGGAGACGAGAGAGACGAGATAGACGAGAGACGAGAGAGACCGAGATAGACGGGGAGACGAGGAGACGAGATAGACGAGGAGACGAGATGACGAGATAGACGAGAGAGACGGTAGACGAGGAGATGAGAGAGACGAGGAGACGAGAGAGACGAGGAGACGAGGCAGACGAGGAGACGAGGAGATAGACGGGAGACGAGGAGACGAGAGAGACGAGGAGACGAGAGACGGGAGACGAGGAGACGAGAGAGACGAGGAGATGAGAGAGACGAGGAGACGAGGTAGACGAGGAGACGAGATAGACGGGGAGACAAGTTTGTTATTAAGGCACATGAAATTTCACGTTTCAGTAGGCATTTCTGCCAAAAGACACATTTAGATTTTTTTTTAAGTTGACGCGCGACATATGCCTAGTTTCCTGAAACGAGTCACATATGAAAGGGAGTTGGAGAGAGAGAGAGATTGAGAGAGCGGGAGATGAACAGTGTGAGAGAGAAATAGATGGAACGAGAGAGACGGAGATGGAGATGAGAAAGAGAGAACGAGTGAGAGGGAACGAGAGAGACGGGGAGACGAGAGAGATGAGAAGACGAGATAGACGAGGAGACGAGATAGACGAGGAGACGAGAGAGACGAGGAGACGGGGAAATGAGAGAGACGAGCAGACGAAATAGATGAGGAGACGAGATAGATGAAGAGACGAGGAGACGACATAGACAAGAGAGACGGAGAAACGAGGAGAAGAGAGAGACGAGGAGACGAGATAGACGAAGAGACGAGGAGACGACATAGACGAGAGAGACGGAGAAACAAGGAGAAGAGAGAGACGAGGAGACGAGATAGACGGGGAGACGAGGAGACGAGATAGATGAGGAGATGGGGAGACGAGGAGACGAGATAGATGAGGAGATGGGGAGACGAGGAGACGAGAGAGACGAGATAGACGAGATAGACGAGGAGATGAGAAACGGGGAGACGAGGAGATGAGAGACGAGGAAATGAGAGACGAGGAGACGAGCAGACGAAATAGATGGGGAGACGAGGAGACGAGAGAGACGAGATAGACGAAGAGACGAGGAGACGAGATAGACGAGAGAGACGAATAAACAAGGAGAAGAGAGAGACGAGGAGACGAGATAGACGGGGAGACGAGGAGACGAGAGAGACGAGATAGACGAGGAGACGAGAGAGACGAGATAGACGGGGAGACGAGGAGACGAGATAGACGAGGAGTCGAGATGACGAGATAGACGAGAGAGACGGGTAGACGAGGAGATGAGAGAGACGAGGAGACGAGAGAGACGAGGAGACGAGGTAGACGAGGAGACGAGATAGACGAGGAGATGAGAGACGGGGAGACGAGGAGACGAGAGAGACGAGGTAGACGAGGAGACGAGATAGACGGGGAGACAAGTTTGTTATTAAGGCACATGAAATTTCACGTTTCAGTAGGCATTTCTGCCAAAAGACACATTTAGATTTTTTTTTAAGTTGACGCGCGACATATGCCTAGTTTCCTGAAACGAGTTACATATGAGAGGGAGTTGGAGAGAGAGAGAGATTGAGAGAGCGGGAGATGAACAGTGTGAGAGAGAAATAGATGGAACGAGAGAGACGGAGATGGAGATGAGAAAGAGAGATCGAGTGAGAGGGAACGAGAGAGACGGGGAGACGAGAGAGATGAGAAGACGAGATAGACGAGATAGACGAGGAGATGAGAGAGACGAGGAGATGAGAGAGACGAGAGACGAGGAGACGAGATAGACGAGATAGACGAGGAGACGAGAGAGACGAGGAGACGGGGAAATGAGAGAGACGAGCAGACGAAATAGATGGGGAGACGAGATAGACGAAGAGACGAGGAGACGACATAGACGAGAGAGACGGAGAAACGAGGAGAAGAGAGAGACGAGGAGACGAGATAGACGAAGAGACGAGGAGACGACATAGACGAGAGAGACGGAGAAACAAGGAGAAGAGAGAGACGAGGAGACGAGATAGACGGGGAGATGAGGAGACGAGATAGATGAGGAGATGGGGAGACGAGGAGACGAGATAGACGAGGAGATGGGGAGACGAGGAGACGAGAGAGACGAGATAGACGAGATAGACGAGGAGATGAGAGACGAGGAAATGAGAGACGAGGAGACGAGCAGATGAAATAGATGGGGAGACGAGGAGACGAGAGAGACGAGATAGACGAAGAGACGAGGAGACGAGATAGACGAGAGAGACGAAGAAACAAGGAGAAGAGAGAGACGAGGAGACGAGATAGACGGGGAGACGAGGAGACGAGAGAGACGAGATAGACGAGGAGACGAGAGAGACGAGATAGACGGGGAGACGAGGAGACGAGATAGACGAGGAGACGAGATGACGAGATAGACGAGAGAGACGGGTAGACGAGGAGATGAGAGAGACGAGGAGACGAGAGAGACGAGGAGACGAGGTAGACGAGGAGACGAGATAGACGAGGAGATGAGAGACGGGGAGACGAGGAGACGAGAGAGACGAGGAGACGAGAGACGGGGAGACGAGGAGACGAGAGAGACGAGGAGATGAGAGAGACGAGGAGACGAGGTAGACGAGGAGACGAGATAGACGGGGAGACAAGTTTGTTATTAAGGCACATGAAATTTCATGTTTCAGTAGGCATTTCTGCCAAAAGACACATTTAGATTTTTTTTTTAAGTTGACGCGCGACATATGCCTAGTTTCCTGAAACGAGTCACATATGAGAGGGAGTTGGAGAGAGAGAGAGATTGAGAGAGCGGGAGATGAACAGTGTGAGAGAGAAATAGATGGAACGAGAGAGACGGAGATGGAGATGAGAAAGAGAGAACGAGTGAGAGGGAACGAGAGAGACGGGGAGACGAGAGAGACGAGGAGATGAGAGAGACGAGAGACGAGGAGACGAGATAGACGAGATAGACGAGGAGACGAGAGAGACGGGGAAATGAGAGAGACGAGCAGACGAAATAGATGGGGAGACGAGGAGACGAGATAGACGAAGAGACGAGGAGACGACATAGACGAGAGAGACGGAGAAACGAGGAGAAGAGAGAGACGAGGAGCCGAGATAGACGAAGAGACGACATAGACGAGAGAGACGGAGAAACAAGGAGAAGAGAGAGACCAGGAGACGAGATAGATGGCGAGACGAGGAGACGAGATAGATGAGGAGACGAGATAGACGAGGAGATGGGGAGACGAGGAGACGAGAGAGACGAGATAGACGAGGAGATGAGAAATGGGGAGACGAGGAGATGAGAGACGAGGAAATGAGAGACGAGGAGACGAGCAGACGAAATAGATGGGGAGACGAGGAGACGAGAGAGACGAGATAGACGAAGAGACGAGGAGACGAGAGAGACGAGGAGACGAGATAGACGGGAGACGAGGAGACGAGAGAGACGAGATAGACGAGGAGACGAGATAGACGGGGAGACGAGATAGACGGGGAGACGAGGAGACGAGATAGACGAGGAGACGAGATAGACGAGGAGATGAGAGAGACGAGGAGATGAGAGAGACGAGAGACGAGGAGACGAGATAGACGAGATAGACGAGGAGACGAGAGAGACGGGGAAATGAGAGAGACGAGCAGACGAAATAGATGGGGAGACGAGGAGACGAGATAGACGAAGAGACGAGGAGACGACATAGACGAGAGAGACGGAGAAACGAGGAGAAGAGAGAGACGAGGAGCCGAGATAGACGAAGAGACGACATAGACGAGAGAGACGGAGAAACAAGGAGAAGAGAGAGACCAGGAGACGAGATAGATGGCGAGACGAGGAGACGAGATAGATGAGGAGACGAGATAGACGAGGAGATGGGGAGACGAGGAGACGAGAGAGACGAGATAGACGAGGAGATGAGAAATGGGGAGACGAGGAGATGAGAGACGAGGAAATGAGAGACGAGGAGACGAGCAGACGAAATAGATGGGGAGACGAGGAGACGAGAGAGACGAGATAGACGAAGAGACGAGGAGACGAGAGAGACGAGGAGACGAGATAGACGGGAGACGAGGAGACGAGAGAGACGAGATAGACGAGGAGACGAGATAGACGGGGAGACGAGATAGACGGGGAGACGAGGAGACGAGATAGACGAGGAGACGAGATTACGAGATAGACGAGAGAGACGGGTAGACGAGAGAGACGAGGAGACGAGAGAGACGAGGTAGACGAGGAGACGAGATAGACGAGGAGATGAGAGACGGGGAGACGAGGAGACGAGAGAGACGAGGAGACGAGAGACGGGGAGACGAGGAGACGAGAGAGACGAGGAGATGAGAGAGACGAGGAGACGAGGTAGACGAGGAGACGAGCAGACGAAATAGATGGGGAGATGAGGAGACGAGAGAGACGAGATAGACGAAGAGACGAGGAGACGAGAGAGACGAGGAGACGAGAGAGACGAGGAGACGAGGAGATGAGAGAGACGAGGAAATGAGAGAGACAAGGAGACGGGGAGACGAGATAGACGGGGAGACGAGATAGCCGGGGAGACGAGATAGACGAGGAAATGAGAGAGACGAGGAGATGAGAGAGACGGGGAGACGAGATAGACGAGGAGATGAGAGAGACGGGGAGACGAGATAGACAAGATAGACGAGGAGATGAGAGAGACGAGGAGATGAGGAGATGAGAGAGACGAAATAGACGAGAGAGACGTGGAGACGAGGAGATGAGAAAACGAGATAGACGAGATAGACGAGGAGATGAGAGAGACGAGGAGATGAGAGAGTCGAGGAGACGAGATACGGGGAGACGAGGAGACGAGGAGACGAGATAGACGAGAAGACGAGAGAGATGAGGAGACGAGAGACAGGGAGACGAGAGAGACTAGGAGACGAGAGACAGGGAGACGAGGAGACGAGAGACGAGGAAATGAGAGAGACGAGGAGACGAGCAGACGAAATAGATGGGGAGATGAGGAGACGAGAGAGACGAGATAGACGAAGAGACGAGGAGACGACACAGACGAGAGAGACAGAGAAACGAGGAGAAGAGAGAGACGAGGAGACGAGATAGACGGGGAGACGAGGAGACGAGATAGACGAGAGAGACGGATAAACGAGGAGAAGAGAGAGACGAGAAGACGAGATAGACGGGGAGACGAGGAGACGAGAGAGACGAGGAGACGAGAGAGACGAGGAGACGAGATAGATGAGATAGACGAGGAGATGAGAAACGGGGAGACGAGGAGATGAGAGATGAGGAAATTAGAGACGAGGAGACGAGCAGACGAAATAGATGGGGAGACGAGGAGACGAGAGAGACGAGATAGACAAGGAGACGAGATAGACGAGAGAGACTGAGAAACGAGGAGAAGAGAGAGACGAGGAGACGAGATAGAAGGGGAGACGAGGAGACGAGAGAGAGGAGATAGACGGGGAGACGAGGAGACGAGAGAGACGAGGAGACAAGGAGACGAGAGAGACGAGGAGACGGGGAGACGAGGAGACGAGATAGACGAGATAGACGAGGAGATGAGAGAGACGAGATAGACGAGAGAGACGAGGAGGCGAGAAAGACGAGGAGACGAGATAGACGAGGAGATGAGAGAGACCGGGAGACAAGATAGATGAGAGAGATGAAGAGACGAGATAGATGAGAGCGATGAGGAGACGGGAGACGCGATAGGTGAGAGAGACGTGGAGACGTGGAGATGAGAGAGAGGGGGAGACGAGGAGACAAGATAGACGAGGAGATGAGAGAGACGAGGAGATGATGAGATGAGAGAGACGAGAGAGACGTGGAGACGAGGAGATGAGGAGATGAGAAGACGAGATAGACGAGGAGACGAGAGAGACGAGGAGATGAGAGAGACGAGGAGACGAGATACGGCGAGACGGGGAGACGAGGAGACGAGATAGACGAGGAGACGAGAGAGACGAGGAGACGAGAGACAGGGAGACGAGAGAGACGAGGAGACGAGAGACAGGGAGACGAGGAGACGAGAGACGAGGAAATGAGAGAGACGAGGAGACGAGCAGACGAAATAGATGGGGAGACGAGGAGACGAGAGAGACGAGATAGACGAAGAGACGAGGAGACGACATAGACGAGAGAGACGGAGAAACGAGGAGAAGAGAGAGACGAGGAGACGAGATAGACGGGGAGACGAGGAGACGAGATAGACGAGAGAGATGGAGAAACGAGGAGAAGAGAGAGACGAGAAGACGAGATAGACGGGGAGATGGGGAGACGAGAGAGACGAGGAGACGAGAGAGACGAGGAGACGAGATAGACGAGGAGATGAGAAATGGGGAGACGAAGAGATGAGAGATGAGGAAATGAGAGACGAGGAGACGAGCAGACGAAATAGATGGGGAGACGAGGAGACGAGAGAGACGAGATAGACGAAGAGACAAGGAGACGAGATAGACGAGAGAGACGGAGAAACGAGGAGACGAGGAGACAAGGAGACGAGAGAGACGAGGAGACGGGGAGACGAGGAGACGAGATAGACGAGAGAGACGGAGAAACGAGGAGAAGAGAGAGACGAGGAGACGAGATAGACGGGGAGACGAGGAGACGAGATAGACGAGGAGACGAGATAGACGAGGAGACGAGAGAGACGAGAAGACGGAGAGACGGGGAGACGAGGAGACGAGATAGACGAGGAGATGAGAGAGACGAGGAGACGAGAGACGGGGAGACGAGAGAGACGAGGAGACGGGAGACGGGGAGACGAGGAGACGAGGAAATGAGCGAGATGAGGAGACGAGGAGACAAGCAGACGAAATAGATTGGGAGACGAGGAGACGAGAGAGACGAGATAGACGAAGAGACGAGGAGACGACATAGACGAGAGAGACGGAGAAACGAGGAGAAGAGAGAGACAAGGAGATGAGATAGACGGGGAGACGAGGAGACGAGATAGACGAGGAGATGGGGAGACGAGGAGATGAGGAGACGAGAGAGACGAGATAGACGAGGAGACGAGGAGACGAGAGAGACGAGATAGACGGGGAGACGAGATAGCCGGGGAGACGAGATAGACGAGGAAATGAGAGAGACGAGGAGATGAGAGAGACGAGGAGACGGGGAGACGAGATAGCCGGGGAGACGAGATAGACGAGGAAATGAGAGAGACGAGGAGATGAGAGAGACGGGGAGGCGAGATAGACGAGGAGATGAGAGAGACGGGGAGACGAGATAGACAAGATAGACGAGGAGATGAGAGAGACGAGGAGATGAGAGAGACAGGGAGACGAGATAGACGAGGAGATCAGGTAGACGAGGAGATGAGAGTGACGGGGAGACGAGGGAGATGAGAGACGAGATAAATGAGAGAGAGGAGGAGATGAGAGAGACGAGGAGACGAGATAGACGAGGAGACGAGATAGACGAGGAGACGAGATAGACGAGGAGACGAGATAGACGAGGAGATGAGAGAGATGGGGAGACGAGATCGCAAGAATGTTCTTCACGGAGCAGAGATGAATGATCCTGTGTGTGTGTGTGTGTCTGCACGTGTTTGTGTACGTGCATGTTTTCATGTGAGTGTGTGTGCGTGCGTCATCTTTTGCCAAATCGTTTGGAATGTGACTGGTATGAGCTCTCACCTCACCGGCCCACTCAACACTAAACTGCTAACCTCTAGCCCCCTCGTACACACACACACACTTCCATCAACCCAACGCGGACATCTAGCTTCACACAACTCTGACAATGTCCAAACATTGGAATTTTTATATGCAGGCCCAAATCATTACACCAATTTTTTTTTTTTTTATGCATTGTTGGTTAAGGGCTTTTCACTGTAATGTCTACATCTGTTGTATTCGGCGCATGTGGCAAATAAAATTGTATTTTATTTTATTTGAAATGCAGGTATTTTACGTCAATTGTTGTATTATTTTTAACACTCTAATTGGCCTTAATTGTAAGCCAGCCTGTGAATTAAAGAAGGCTGAGACATTCCATTGGTCATTAGGGTTTCAGCAGGCCTGATGTGGGATTTCAGAAGCTGTTGCCAAACTGAGTTTTCATGTCAATGTGCCTATGTCACGACTGAATCACTCATCAAAATACAGACACACACACACACACACAATGGACAAGTTCTGGCCAATTGGGTAGAGAAGGAGAGAATCTGGCCACCCCCGTCATTCCTTCCCCAATGGAATGTTCCATGTGTTCCATGTGCTCTGCCCTCCACCATTACCCTGCCCTGTGATGGATAGTGGAAAATAAGGATCTGTCCCAAAACATTTTTTTCTATCAGTTCAGGACTTCATTATTTTCTCCCTGAAAACATAAATGATCTTCTGATGAACAGCACTGACTGGGTGAATACACCACCCCTGACTGGGTGAATACACCACCCCTGACTGGGTGAATACACCAGTGGTGGTAGTGGGGTAGGAGGTTAGGGAGGTAGGAGGTTAGGGAGGTAGGAGGGGGTAGGAGGTTAGGGAGGTAGAAGTGGGTAGGAGGTTAGGGAGGTAGTAGGGGGTAGGAGGTTAGGGAGGTAGGAGTGGGTAGGAGGTTAGGGAGGTAGGAGTGGGTAGGAGGTTAGGGAGGTAGGAGGGGGTAGGAGGTTAGGGAGGTAGGAGTGGGTAGGAGGTTAGGGAGGTAGGAGTGGGTAGGAGGTTAGGGAGGTAGGAGGGGGTAGGAGGTTAGGGAGGTAGGAGTGGGTAGGAGGTTAGGGAGGTAGGAGTGGGTAGGAGGTTAGGGAGGTAGGAGTGGGTAGGTGGTTAGGGAGGTAGGAAGGGGTTGGTGGTGGTGGGTTAGGTTAGGGAGGTAGGAGGTTAGGCAGGTAGGAAGGGGTTGGTGGTGGTGGGTTAGGTTAGGGAGGTAGGAGGTTAGGGGGTAGTTGATTTAACCTTTTTCACCTCCACTTGATTCCACACACAAACACACTGCTCTGAGAGGGCCAAGCCTGTCACACAGGCATAATGATTTAGGACCCAAATTAGGTTTTACACTGGGCCCTGTTTGTTCCAGTCGCTTCATGGATCATTTACAGGCTGCTATGCCCACTTCTACTGAGACTAGAGATGGCTAATGTTAACACACACACCCACACCCACGCAGTCTGTGGTAATACTATCACTCTCCTAGCAGACAGAGTAGCTCAGTTGACTTTGAATGTGACTCAATAATGCAGTGAGTGTTAGAGCTGTCTTCTTTGAGAGGACCCAGGAAACTGAATCCCACCCAGAATCAACCCCTAACACCTAGCCCCTAGGTCCTAGCCCCTAGCTCATAACTCCTAGACCCTAGCTCTTAGCCCCTAGCCCATAGCCCTCATTCTAAGTGGTTCTACTGTAGTACTTGTAGTGCTTAATAATCACAGGCTACCTTACCTGCATGTTGCTTCACTTTAGTCAAATTCCTGTCGACTGCCACTCACAGGCATGCATGTATGCATACACATACACACACACACACACACACACACACACACACACACACACACACACAATATTGAGGAAGGGGAGAGTGGGGTAAGTTGAGCCGAAGTGGTAAGTTGAGCCACCCTTGTTTCTCGGAACACATACACAAAATGAATCATTTGACCAAGTATTTAAGGTTAGGGTTGAGTTTAGGCATTAACTCCGAAACCTTAAGGTTAGGCATGAACTCAGAATGGTTCATGCCTCTTCCTCTTTCCATCCCTCTTCTTCTGCCTCCCCTCTATCTCTTTATCCTCCCCTCTCTTTTTACCCCTCTCCATCTCTCTTTTTCTGTCTCCCCTCGCTCTCCTTGTCTCTCTATCTCCATTTCTCAGCTCACTCTATCCCTAGTGAGAGAGAAAGCTTACAGTATTAGGATTAAGCTTGGCTCGACCAGCACAAATGCCATTCACGCAAAAACGTTTTGACAGCAGAAACCAAGATTCAGCAAGAATTTGGTTTCTCCCCCTCTGCGTTGTCACTGGTGGGTTTTTAAACACTCTTCCAGTGCCCAGATCACAGTCTCTATTCAACTCAGAAGGCTTTGACAGCAGGGAGATCGTTCAAGATTGACATCGAAATCTATCCATGTCCTGAGGACAGTGGGAAATGCCTTCAAAACCGGCCACTAGGGGCAACAGTGAGCGCTATTACCATCAAGTAGCCTTGGGTTTTGCTAGGGTGTTGTAGATGAAGGTAATGGATGGCCATAATCCCACGACTCTGTATCAGAAAGTTGAGTGTTCGATCTCAGTCGTGGCCACTGTTTTTTTTGTGTGCTTTTTTTTAACCTATCCCAAACCTTAGCTCTTAACCTTAACCATTTGGAATGAGTACCTAAACTTAACCCTTAACTTCGAAAGTTGACGTTTGGAGCAACTTCGAAATCTGACGTTTGGAGAATGTGGATGAATGTCTAATACTGCAGTGAGACTGTGAGAGCTAGTCGTAAGGACATGGTGTAATTGTAGCTCACCTGCTGCTGAAGAAATACACAGTAGAAGTACGCTATATTATACGACTTTCCAAATCATTCTCCTCCTCGGGGCCGGTCAGTGGGAGTCAGACACGCTGTGAAACCAGACAATGTGTGGAACCAATGAATCCACCTCTTTGATCACGACTCAAATGAAGACAACTCTGACTCTATTTTTATTTGTGTTTTTTATTTTGCCAAGTCTTTATGGAGCCAAGATTTACTCTACCAGACATTTGAGCGGTTTTTACCTGGGGTAAAACCCTTAATAATTAATTAATATGCCATTTAGCAGACGCTTTTATCCAAAGCGACTTACAGTCATGCGTGCATACATTTTTTTTGTGTATGGGTGGTCCCGGGGATCGAACCCACTACCTTGGCGTTACAAGCGCCGTGCTCTACCAGCTGAGCTACAGAGGACCTTAAACAAGTCAACGCTGAGAGGGAGGGAAGGAAGGAGGGAGGTATGTACACACACACACACACACACACTAACACACAGACGACTTCAATGAGCCAGAGACCCAGCATGACTAAAAATAAAGAGGCGATGTGGCTAAGAATAGCTGTGGACCGTGAGAGGAAGGGCTGATAAGCCATGCGTCGCACACATGCTGCTGGAGCACCATGCGATGGGATGCGGCGGCCGGGGGGCAACAAGGCAAATTACTAGCAGCTGTCTGTACGGTCTGTGAGCTGCTGCGGACGGAGGAGAACGTCCAAATATGAAGGATTAATCATTCACTCCTAACCCATGTCCACGTTCAAAACCTCAGGCACTCGGTACATTTATTTCCATTCATGTGCGGTGCTGGCATTAGCACCCGTTGTGTTTGTGCTTGTGTGTGTGTGTGTGTGTGTGTGTGTCAAACTGAGAGCGATGTGCTATGCCAGCAGTATTGGTTAACATTTCATTCTGACACCACAAGTGTAATTTTAGCTCTGCATGTGTAATGCTGTGAATTACTGCAAGGATTAATTTCTGAATGGCCACAATGTAACTCAGGAACATTTGTCGTGGGCGAGGAGATAAATGATCCTGTCACTTCTAACCCACCGTCTCCTCGTATCGCTTGTCTCCCGCTCTAGAGGACCTCTTCCCTCAGGACTGTGGTTGTTCTTTATAATTATGTTTTTGTGCACTGCTCAAAAAAATAAAGGGAACACTAAAATAACACATCCTAGATCTGAATGAATTAAATAATCTTTTTAAATACTTTTTTCTTTACATAGTTGAATGTGCTGACAACAAAATCACACAAAAATTATCAATGGAAATCAAATGTATCAACCCATGGAGGTCTGGATTTGGAGTCACCCTCAAAATTAAAGTGGAAAACCACACTACAGGCTGATCCAACTTTGATGTAATGTCCTTAAAACAAGTCAAAATGAGGCTCAGTAGTGTGTGTGGCCTCCACGTGCCTGTATGACCTCTCTACAACGCCTGGGCATGCTCCTGATGAGGTGGCGGATGGTCTCCTGAGGGATCTCCTCCCAGACCTGGACTAAAGCATCCGCCAACTCCTGGACAGTCTGTGGTGCAACGTGGCGTTGGTGGATGGAGCGAGACATGATGTCCCAGATGTGCTCAATTGGATTCAGGTCTGGGGAACGGGCGGGCCAGTCCATAGCATCAATGCCTTCCTCTTGCAGGAACTGCTGACACACTCCAGCCACATGAGGTCTAGCATTGTCTTGCATTAGGAGGAACCCAGGGCCAACCGCACCAGCATATGGTCTCACAAGGGGTCTGAGGATCTCATCTCGGTAGCTAATGGCAGTCAGGCTACCTCTGGCGAGCACATGGAGGGCTGTGCGGCCCCCCCAAAGAAATGCCACCCCACACCATGACTGACCCACCGCCAAACCGGTCATGCTGGAGGATGTTGCAGGCAGCAGAACGTTCTCCACGGCGTCTCCAGACTCTGTCACGTCTGTCACATGTGCTCAGTGTGAACCTGCTTTCATCTGTGAAGAGCACAGGGCGCCAGTGGCGAATTTGCCAATCTTGGTGTTCTCTGGCAAATGCCAAACGTCCTGCACGGTGTTGGGCTGTAAGCACAACCCCCCACCTGTGGACGTCGGGCCCTCATACCACCCTCATGGAGTCTGTTTCTGACCGTTTGAGCAGACACATGCACATTTGTGGCCTGCTGGAGGTCATTTTGCAGGCCTCTGGCAGTGCTCCTCCTGCTCCTCCTTGCACAAAGGCGGAGGTAGCAGTCCTGCTGCTGGGTTGTTGCCCTCCTACGGCCTCCTCCACGTCTCCTGATGTACTGGCCTGTCTCCTGGTAGCGCCTCCATGCTCTGGACACTACGCTGACAGACACAGCAAACCTTCTTGCCACAGCTCGCATTGATGTGCTATCCTGGATGAGCTGCACTACCTGAGCCACTTGTGTGGGTTGTAGACTCCGTCTCATGCTACCACTAGAGTGAAAGCTCCGCCAGCATTCAAAAGTGACCAAAACATCAGCCAGGAAGCATAGGAACTGAGAAGTGGTCTGTGGTCACCACCTGCAAAACCAGTCCTTTATTGGGGGGTGTCTTGCTAATTGCCTATAATTTCCACCTGTTATCTATTCCATTTGCACAACAGCATGTGAAATGTATTGTCAATCAGTGTTGCTTCCTTTAAATGTGTACATGACACTGCAACAAAATTTCCCCATGGGGACAATAAAGTAAGTAAGTAAGTAAGTAAGTAAGTGGACAGTTTGATTTCACAGAAGTGTGATTGACTTGGAGTTACATTGTGTTGTTTAAGTGTTCCCTTATTTTTCTTTGTGTATTTCCTGGGCTCATGCCTTGATTGTAGTATCTGTGTCTGTATGTTGCTGGTCTTGTCACGCAGGGTTCCTAGTGTGCCTGTGTGTTTGATCTGAGAGGAATCTCATTCTGACTGCCACACATGATGTGTGTGTGAGAGAGAGAGAGAGAGAGAGAGAGAGAGAGAGAGAGAGAGAGACAGAGAGACAGAGAGAGAGAGACAGAGAGAGAGAGAGACAGAGACAGAGACAGAGACAGAGACAGAGACAGAGACAGAGAGAGAGAGAGAGAGAGAGAGAGAGAGAGAGAGAGAGAGAGAGAGAGAGAGAGAGAGAGAGAGAGAGCGAGAGAGAGAGAGAGAGAGAGCGCGAGAGAGCGAGTGCGAGAGAGCGAGTGCGAGAGAGACTATTGCAAGTGCAAAGAAAAACTCAAAATAATGCACGTAGAGCAGAATTGGGCCAATCCCCCTCCTTATTCGAATAGAAAAAATAGCCATCAAATTTTACAACCACCTAAAAACAAGCAACCCCGAAACATTTCATCACATAGCCCTACAATGTCAAGAGATGAAACAAGAGAAGAGTCCCCTCAGCCAGCTGGTTCTGAGGCTCAGTTCACTAACCCAAACCAACCCCATATAGCCTCAGGACAGTGCTCAGAAAATCTGGCCCAACCAAATCATCACAAAGCAAAAATAAAAATATACCACCTATTGGAAAGACACAAAAGATCAAAGTAAACTTCAATGCTATTTAGCTCTAAACAGACAGTAAATGGTGGCAGACTATCTGACCACTGTGACTGATAGAAAACTGAGGAAAACACTGACTAGGTACAGCCTTAGTGAGCACAGTCTGGCTACAGAGACCGGTCGTCACAGGCAAACCTGGCTGCCCAGAGAGGACAGGCTGTGCTCACTCTGCCCCCAGGGAGAGGTAGAGACAGAGCTGCATGTCCTACTACACTGTGACAAATACTCAGACCTAAGATAATCTTTCTTTCCCAAAACTATCATTCAGTACAAAGAATTTGAAACTATAAAAAATATGAAGAAGAAATCTAATATTTATTGGGTGAAAAGTACAAATGTGCAGTTTGGCAGCCAAATATGTGTCTTCCTGCCACAACCTGAGGGACAGCCAGTGAACAGTGTAATGTAATGTCAATAATATTTCCTGTTTTGTTTTGTTTTGGCTTTCATACCATGCAACGTGGCTTCTCAGTCAGGTTGAGACTGGTCTCTTACTATTGCTTTAATGTATTGTTATTCTCATTAATATTGTTGTTGTAGTTGCTGTTAATGGTAATCCGATTTCCACTACTACTATTATTATTGATGCCTTATTGCTGTTGGTATGTATACTTCGACAATGTAAGTAATTTAACTTGCCATGTCAATAAAGTCTACAGAATTGAATTGAGAGAGAACAAAAAAGGAGAAAAAACAATATATATTAGGAGAAAAACCCCTATTAGCTGCAAAATATGTAGCTTCCTGCCACACCCATAGGGACAGCCAGTAGAACGACCAATCAGAACATTAACATTGTGTGTGTCTTTCTCACTATTTCATTATTGTCCTCATTCATTTCTTACTGTAGAGTCCTGTTCATTGTTACTACTCTGAGTTATTATCTACCTGCATCATATTTTATTTGATATGTGTCTATATGTTTGCTTTGGCAATGTATGTGGTAACACAGGGAGTGAGTCAGAGAGAGAGAATGATAGAAAGAGATATTGAGTGAGAGAGATAGTTAACGAGAGAGAAAAAAAGAGAGGAAGAGAGAGAGGAGAGTAAATGAGTGAGTGAGAGTGCGAGAAAGTAAATTATTGGGTGTGAGAGAGAAAGTGAGAGAGATTGAGTGATTGAGTTAGAAAGAGCGAGAGAGAGAAAGGGGGAGAGAGAGAGTAAGTGAGTAAGAGAGAGTGAGAGAGAGAGGGCGAGTGAGTGAATGAGTGAGAGATAAAGAGTGAGAGAGGGGGAGAGTGAGTAAATGATTGGGTGTGAGAGAGGGGGAGTGAGATAGATTGAGTGATTGAGTGAGAAAGAGCGGGAGAGAGAGAGAGAGGGGGGGAGAATGAGTGTATGGGTGAGAGAGAAAGAGAGAGAGTGTGAGTGAAGGAGAGAGAAATAGAGTGTGAGAAAGAGTGAGTGAGTGATTGATTGATTGAGTGAGGGATGGATGACGTTTAGACACTGATCTGAGGCCAGATGTACCCTTAAAAGGGGCAATCTGTCATTGGTACATACATTTTTTTAGATTCATGATATATACCCATTCTTGAATAATCTAATTTATTAATGCCTCATTAGCTTAGTTCAACTGTCATAACCCATCAGAACCAAAAATATAATATGTTTTTACTCTAATGATTGTAAACAATGTAAATGTAAACAAACACTGTATAGCCTCAAAACATGGGTTAAAACTATAATTTTGACATCATGAATGGTCAGTCCTAGCATCTGTCAATGAATTTGAGACTGGTTACATTTTTCCAGCCCCATCCCTCAGCTTTTTACCAAAACACTGGTGGGGTGTCAACTTTGTTATTGTAACTGCAGATTGCCCCTTTAATAGTTCCAGTTGGGATCTGGGAGGAAAGGGTGAGTTCTTCCTATATTCATAGCTTTACCTAGATCTGTAGCCTACCTACACAGCTTCTACCCAACGATGAGGAGAGGAATGTGGCTGAGGCCTCAGAGACTCGCCAGCAGCTGTCCATGGTGACTCTGTCCATGGAAGCTTCGTCCTCCCGTAGAAATGAGTGGCATGCGTCAAGCGTAACATCCAGAGGCATGATCTCAACAGTGCCAAGCATGGCCCTCCCTCCCTGCCTCCCTTCTAGCACTTCTACACCTTGCATGGGAAACATTTCCGCTAGAATGCCCAGACATGCAGCGCCAGGAATGATAAATGCATGAAATGCTAAACCTGCGGTGTCTCCTCTCCTCTCTTGTCCTCTCTTCTCCTCTACTCTTCTCTCTTGTCCTCTCCTCTCTTGTCCTCTCCTCTCCTCTCCTCTCCTCTCCTCTCCTGTCTTCTCTTCTCTTGTCCTCTCCTCTTCTCTCTTGTCCTCTCTTCTCTTCTCTTCTTGTCTCTTCTCCTCTCCTCTCCTCTCTCCTCTCCTCTCCTCTCCTCTCCTCTCCTCTCCTCTCCTCTCCTCTGTTGTCCTCTTCTCTCTTGTCCTCTCTTCTCCCCTCCTTCTCTCTCTTGTCCTCTCTTGTCCTCTCTTCTCCTCTCCTCTCCTCTTCTCTCTTGTCCTCTCTTCTCTTTTCCTCTCCTCTTCTCTCTTGTCCTCTCCTCTTCTCTCTTGTTTCCAGAATTCTCTCTTGACCTCTCCTCTTCTCTCTTGTCCTCTCTTCTCCTCTCCTCTTCTCTCTTGTCCTCTCCTCTCCTCTTCTCTCCTCTCTTGTCTTCTCTTCTCTTTTCCTCTCCTCTTCTCTCTTGTCCTCTCTTTTCCTCTCCTCTTCTCTCTTGTTTCCAGAATCCTCTCTTGTCCTCTCCTCTTCTCTCTTGTCCTCTCTTCTCCTCTCCTCTTCTCTAATGTCCTCTCCTCTTCTCTCCTCTCTTGTCTTCTCTTCTCTTGTCCTCTCCTCTTCTCTCCTCTCTTGTCTTCTCTTCTCTTGTCCTCTCTTCTCCTCTTCTCTCCTCTCTTGTCTTCTCTTCTCTTGTCCTCTCTTCTCCTCTCCTCTTCTCTCTTGTTCTCTCTTCTCCTCTCCTCTTCTCTCTTGTCCTCTCTTCTCCTCTACTCTCCTCTCCTCTCTATGCCAGACAGTTTTGATAGGATTATTAGATCAGACCTATTGGATCCAGTGTAAATGGAGGAGTAGCGAGGCCTTGCATCATCAGGTGTTCTACATCTGGCCTGACTAACACCAAGCAGTTTCATTCCAACTATTAGAAAAAGCCCAGGTCAGACGGTTTAGCTGCTATTTTCTCCAGTTCCATCTACTGTGCCAGTCCTGATTGTGTTTTCGCAGCTGGTTTGCAATTGCAGAACAATTAAAGATTAAGAAAACATTATTTGTGTCAATGATATAATGGCAGCAGGCAGCTTGGTGTTAAATAAGCTATTAGTAGTGTAACACACACACACACACACACACAGAGAATGAGGCAAAGCAAACAACCGGAGAGAAACCAAGAATGCCATCATGACAAAGAACACATCACAGACTAAGTTAGCTCTGTTTTTAACATTTGTTCTCTGTGTAAATATCATTACTGTTTGAGGAAAATTCAAAGTGCACGTTTTGGAAAACCACCAGACAGCATGAACAAGCTAATAATGACTGTAGAACAACTGCCAACCTCACAATAGCTCAGAATGCCCTCCTGTTGTAGAGTTACCACCTCAAGAGAGGAGAGAAGGAGAAGAGAGGAGGAGAAGAGGATAGAAGAGCTGCTCTTCTCATTCTGTCCTCTCTCTTACATGCTTTCTATCACCTCTCTCTCTCTCTTCTATATCCTTCTTTTCCTCTCCCCTTCAATGTTGCTTTTCTTCTCTGCATGTTAACAGCTTTTCTCTGCAAAAAAAATTAACTGAATTACTGAGTAAAAAGGTTAGAAGAAGAGGGCAAATAACAGCTCTTAGAATGGTTGGATTCTAGAAGCAGAACGTTAGTACAAACCATAATGGTTGGATTCTAGAAGCAGAACGTTAGTACAAACCATAATGGTTGGATTCTAGAAGCAGAACGTTAGTACAAACCATAATGGTTGGATTCTAGAAGCAGAACGTTAGTACAAACCATAATGGTTGGATTCTAGAAGCAGAACGTTAGTACAAACCATAATGGTTGGATTCTAGAAGCAGAACGATAGTACAAACCATAATGGTTGGATTCTAGAAGCAGAACGTTAGTACAAACCACAATGGTTGGATTCTAGAAGCAGAACGATAGTACAAACCATAATGGTTGGATTCTAGAAGCAGAACGTTAGTACAAACCATAATGGTTGGATTCTAGAAGCAGAACGTTAGTACAAACCATAATGGTTGGATTCTAGAAGCAGAACGTTAGTACAACCCATAATGGTTGGATTCTAGAAGCAGAACGTTAGTACAAACCATAATGGTTGGATTCTAGAAGCAGAACGTTAGTACAAACCACAATGGTTGGATTCTAGAAGCAGAACGTTAGTACAAACCACAATGGTTGGATTCTAGAAGCAGAACGTTAGTACAAACCACAATGGTTGGATTCTAGAAGCAGAACGTTAGTACAAACCACAATGGTTGGATTCTAGAAGCAGAACGTTAGTACAAACCACAATGGTTGGATTCTAGAAGCAGAACGTTAGTACAAACCATAATGGTTGGATTCTAGAAGCAGAACATTAGTACAAACCATAATGGTTGGATTCTAGAAGCAGAACGTTAGTACAAACCACAATGGTTGGATTCTAGAAGCTGAACGTTAGTACAAACCACAATGGTTGGATTCTAGAAGCAGAACGTTAGTACAAACCACAATGGTTGGATTCTGGAAGCAGAATGTTAGTACAAACCACAATGGTTGGATTCTAGAAGCAGAACGTTAGTACAAACCATATTAGTTGGATTCTGGAAGCAGAACGTTAGTACAAACCACAATGGCTGGATTCTAGAAGCAGAACGTTAGTACAACCATAATGGTTGGATTCTGGAAGCAGAATGTTAGTACAAACCATAATGGTTGGATTCTGGAAGCAGAACGTTAGTACAAACCATAATGGTTGGATTCTAGAAGCAGAACGTTAGTACAAACCATAATGGTTGGATTCTAGAAGCAGAACGTTAGTACAAACCATAATGGTTGGATTCTAGAAGCAGAACGTTAGTACAAACCATAATGGTTGGATTCTAGAAGCAGAACGTTAGTACAAACCATAATGGTTGGATTCTAGAAGCAGAACGTTAGTACAAACCATAATGGTTGGATTCTAGAAGCAGAACGTTAGTACAACCATAATGGTTGGATTCTGGAAGCAGAACGTTAGTACAATCATAATGGTTGGATTCTGGAAGCAGAACGTTAGTACAACCATAATGGTTGGATTCTGGAAGCAGAACGTTAGTACAACCATAATGGTTGGATTCTGGAAGCAGAACGTTAGTACAACCATAATGGTTGGATTCTAGAAGCAGAACGTTAGTACAAACCATAATGGTTGGATTCTAGAAGCAGAACGTTAGTACAAACCATAATAGCTGGATCAGAGGGACAGACAGGCCTCCATCCTCACTCACAGGCAATGATGAAGCCTTTGCTTGTTACACTCCTCGAGATCTATTTATACTGCCTTGGTCTACTCCAAAAAGCACTCTGTGTGTCGGTCAGGCCCTTTAAATAGCACGTGTTTAGGTTGGGAACGGAGTACATCTGTAAATATGTCTGTATGTTTTGAACCTTCAGGGTTTTTATTTATTCTGAATACATGACTTATGTAAACTTATTGACATGGGAAACTGTGTGAATGTCCCTGTAAGTGTGCAGAATATGCATGTGAAACATTTTCTCAAGAAGCAGAGAAGTTGTTAAAAGTAGCAGTGCAGTTTATTTCAGCGGGTGTTGGCTTTCTGATGGAAAGCCCCACCCAGACCGTTCAGAAACAACTGGATTGATAAATGTAGATGACGGATTCATTGACCTGCTTTACAAGCTAGATAATTTTACCTTGCGTGTGTGTGTATGTGTGTGTGTGTGTGTGTGTGTGTGTGTGTGTGTGTATGTGGTTCTAGCCTGGGCTCAGAATGTACTACACTGAATAAACAAGTCTGAGTGTACAGGTTCCAATTAAACTGTAATAAAAGTGCACATGCAGACACACACACACACACACACACACACACACGTCATGTCCACAGCACTCACGTTTCACGGGCATGTGCACGCCCTGAGTCCTCTGCAAGTGCACGTGCATGCTCACTAACGACTGGTTGCGTGTACTTGTCCCTGAACAGATATGGGCATGTGAGGACAAGTCTCTGTGCTGCTTTCTAAGAAATTACATCATGCAGAATGACGCTAATGTTTCGGATTAACAAAACCTGGCAGACCCAGTGATTTAGCTAGTGATCTACATTCCACAGCTAATCCAACCACAATACACGTCTCCTCCTCCGTCTTGGGTTTATTAGGCCTAGTTATAAGCATATACAGTACATCTTGATTCCTTTCTAAATATTCTAATCTATTAATCCGTACAAATGACATGAGAATTGATTTCAGTGACTGCACAGATTAGGAATGTGTGTGACTGCTGATGTAAAGTCATTGTAAAGTGGTTATCCCACTGGCTATAGGGTGAATGCACCAATTTGTGAGTCGCTCTGGATAAGAGCGTCTGCTAAATGACGTAAATGTGCCCTTGAGCAAGGCACTTAACCCTAATTGCTCCTGTAAGTCGCTCTGGATAAGAGCGTCTGCTAAATGACTAAAATGTAAATGTAATATGTGCATTGAGTGGCATGTATTGTGTAAACTGGCCTTTACATTATGTCCTTTACATGGATAGGTGCAGTATGTGTAGTGTAAACTGGCCTCTGCATTGTATATGCCTATAATGTAAACTACTGTATCAGTGGTGTTAGCGATGCTGTGTACAGTAAAGCATTAGAGGTGGTGTGTGTTTGCGTGTGTGTGTGTTCATGCGTGTTTGTGTAACCTTAAAGGTGAACTATATGTTAGTTTTTTTTTTTATCACTTTGGTGCTATTTTCACAAGTATGTGGTGATTTTTTAAAAACTCTTGCTACAAAACTCCAAACTGGTAATACCTGTAACACAGAAAGTCTTATATTCAACACCTTTTTATTCTGCATTCATTTTGTTTGGAGACATCTTTCACCCCACAACCATTGATCCAAAAGATACGTTTACTGTGAAATACCATGAGAACATTGATTTAATCACCAAAATCTTCTCAATGTAGTTGTTTTAACGTTTAGTTCATCCAATAGAAAAAAGAAAATAATAAACCCTATAAATGTAAATTACAGTACATTACTGTTTTCACATTAGGCAATACACTTGCACTATCCATGAAAATGTACTGAAAATCTAATTGTTTTAATTTCTATCTTGTGTGATCAAAGGTGTGATCATTGAAGACATCTTTCACGATCACGAGGTGTACCGTAATCAAATGAAACAAATGAGAGAAACAATGTTTAGCAGGCACTAGTTTGTATCAAGCCCGTCTTAGGCATTTGACCATAGGTTCTCATCGAAATCACAGTAAATGTCCTCATTGTTCATGCACATGGGGGAAAACCTTTTGGCATGGTGAATCCAAGCCTGACATACACGCTTAGAAAAAAGGGTTCCAAAAGGGTTCTTCAGCTGTCCCTATAGGAGAACCCTTTTTAGTTCCAGGTAGAACCCTCTGTCGAAAGGGTTCTACCTGGAACCAAAAATGGTTATATCTGAAACTAAAAGGGTTCTACCTGGAACCAAAAATAGTTATTCAAAGGGCTCTCCTATGGGACAGCCGAAGTACACTTTTATTCAGACCTCTTGACTTTTTCCCCTAACCCTATTTCTGTTTATTAGTTTAATTACATTTGCTAAAATTTCAACAAAAAAAACGGTTTCACTTTGTCATTATGGGATATTGTGTGTAGATTGCTGATTGATGTCATTGCATTCACCCATGGCCTGGAGGAGGTGCCACACTCAGACACCTTCCACCTGTATTGTAATTCTATTGTATTTAGAGAATTGTATTGTTCTTACCGGCATGTATTGTAGAGGTCCTGTGTGGCTCAGTTCGTAAGAGCATGGCACTAACAACACCAGAGTTGTGGGTTCCATTCCCACTGGGTTGTCACTTTAGATAAAAACGCCTGCTACTTAATTGGCATATATTACGGTATTAGAGGACTGTATTGGCCAATGCCATTTTATTAAAGCAGCATTAAACCCCCCCACCAAAAAGACCCCAGCAACTTCATTTTGGATTCATGTTTACTGTATAGGGGATGCATTTGTTACATGATTCAGTACATCTCTGATCTTGTCCATATCAGATTTGTAAAAATGTAAAAAATGTACTGTGAAGTAAGTTCATAAGTCATCATCATGATATTACATTACATTATATATCATACTTTATATGTTTATGCGTTACAAACATACATTTTCATTATGTACAGTGGGGGAAAAAAGTATTTAGTCAGCCACCAATTGTGCAAGTTCTCCCACTTAAAAAGATGAGAGAGGCCTGTAATTTTCATCATAGGTACACGTCAACTATGACAGACAAAATGAGACAAAACATCCAGAAAATCACATTGTAGGATTTTTTATGAATTTATTTGCAAATTATGGTGGAAAATAAGTATTTGGTCACCTACAAACAAGCAAGAATTCTGGCTCTCACAGACCTGTAACTTCTTCTTTAAGAGGCTCCTCTGTCCTCCACTCGTTACCTGTATTAATGGCACCTGTTTGAACTTGTTATCAGTATAAAAGACACCTGTCCACAACCTCAAACAGTCACACTCCAAACTCCACTATGGCCAAGACCAAAGAGCTGTCAAAGGACACCAGAAACAAAATTGTAAACCTGCACCAGGCTGGGAAGACTGAATCTGCAATAGGTAAGCAGCTTGGTTTGAAGAAATCAACTGTGGGAGCAATTATTAGGAAATGGAAGACATACAAGACCACTGATAATCTCCCTCGATCTGGGGCTCCACGCAAGATCTCACCCTGTGGGGTCAAAATGATCACAAGAACGGTGAGCAAAAATCCCAGAACCACACGGGGGGACCTAGTGAATGACCTGCAGAGAGCTGGGACCAAAGTAACAAAGCCTACCATCAGTAACACACTACGCCGCCAGGGACTCAAATCCTGCAGTGCCAGACGTGTCCCCCTGCTTAAGCCAGTACATGTCCAGGCCCGTCTGAAGTTTGCTAGAGTGCATTTGGATGATCCAGAAGAGGATTGGGAGAATGTCATATGGTCAGATGAAACCAAAATATAACTTTTTTGGTAAAAACTCAACTCGTCGTGTTTGGAGGACAAAGAATGCTGAGTTGCATCCAAAGAACACCATACCTACTGTGAAGCATGGGGGTGGAAACATCATGCTTTAGGGCTGTTTTTCTGCAAAGGGACCAGGACGACTGATCCGTGTAAAGGAAAGAATGAATGGGGCCATGTATCGTGAGATTTTGAGTGAAAACCTCCTTCCATCAGCAAGGGCATTGAAGATGAAACGTGGCTGGGTCTTTCAGCATGACAATGATCCCAAACACACCGCCCGGGCAACAAAGGAGTGGCTTCGTAAGAAGCATTGGCTAGGCCACTCCAGGACCTTGAAGTCTCCAGATCTCAACCCCATAGAAAATCTTTGGAGGGAGTTGAAAGTCTGTGTTGCCCAGCGACAGCCCCAAAACATCACTACTCTAGAGGAGATCTGCATGGAGGAATGGGCCAAAATACCAGCAACAGTGTGTGAATACCTTGTGAAGACTTACAGAAAACGTTTGACCTGTGTCATTGCCAACAAAGGCTATATAACAAAGTATTGAGAAACTTTTGTTATTGACCAAATACTTATTTTCCACCATAATTTGCAAATAAATTCATTAAAAATCCTACAATGTGATTTTCTGGAATTTTTTTTCTCATTTTGTCTGTCATAGTTGACGTGTACCTATGATGAAAATTACAGGCCTCTCTCATCTTTTTAAGTGGGAGAACTTGCACAATTGGTGGCTGACTAAATACTTTTTTTCCCCACTGTAGTTCTCAAAATCTGTTGTAGACAATTCAGTTTAAAATCTATAGGTTTACCAAACGGGTAGGTGATTATCAATTCAGAGCAGTCGGATTAAGTAATAGTAAAATTAATTGTATCAAATGAGAAGACAATTATATATTTAAAATGTGAGCATTGCATTGTGAAAGGAAATTACTTTATATGAACATGTATTGCAATGTGAAACATGTATTTATAGATGAGCCGGGGCTAGCAGATGGATCTTCGTGGTCGACGTCGTAACGGGAAGCCTGTTGAAACCACATCAGACGATTTCGTCGGCAGACCAGTCGTGTTTGATCGGCGGAGCTCCATGTCAACACTAGGAGGTCCCGTCCGGTTTACAGAGAGGTAGATAGCCGGGAGATAGGCCTGGCTCAAGGCTAGCTCAAGGCTGATTAGCCAACAACAACATCCATTTGGTTGCAGCTAGCTAGTTGCGATGATCCGGTGTTAAAAGGTCCAGTGATTCAGGCAGAAAACCCGATATGTTCTGGGTCGATAACGCGCTGTGCAGACAGTGCAGACTGGCCGATAATAGTCCAGGCTAGAGCTGGCTGGTAGGTAGTGCAGGCCACGGACAATGGTGAAAAACCACTAACGGTGGCTAATAGCAAGTAGCTAGTTAGCTGGCTACTCCCGTCCAGTAGACAGAGAGGTAGATAGCCAGGATATGGGCCTGGCTCGAGGCTAGCTCAAGGCTAACTGGTGCTTGCTTCGGGGGCAGTGGTGATTAGCCAACAGCAACATCCATTCGGTTGCGGCTAGCTAGTTGCGATCCGGTGTTAATGTCCAGTGATTCAGTTATTCCGGCAGAAAATCCGATGTTCTGGGTGAAAACCGCTAACGGTGGTTAATAGCAAGTAGCTAGTTAGCTGGCTAGCTAGTTTCAACTGGAGATTCTAGATAAAAGGTAAGTCAATAATAGAATCTGTTCCGCATTGAGTGAGGCGGGTTGCAGGAAAGTATATTTTGTAGAAGGATGAAAAGTGTGATAGGGAAATATGTACGAAAAATACAAAAAAATAGGCTATTTACACGGACACACAACAAAGAACACGACCGCACTGCTACGCCATCTTGGATACATGACACAGGACTGATGGTAGCGCTCACCTTGTCTTCTCCGGACAAGCTTTTTTCCGGATGCCCCAAACAATCGGAAAGGGGATTTATCAGAGAAAATGACTTTACCCCAGTCCTCAGCAGTCCAACCCTGTACCTTTTGCAGAATATCAGTCTGTCCCTGATGTTTTTCCTGGAGAGAAGTGGCTTCCTCGCAGCCCTTCTTGACACCAGGCCATCCTCCAAAAGTCTTCACCTCACTGTGCGTGCAGATGCACTCACACCTGCCTGCTGCCATTCCTGAGCAAGCTCTGCACTGGTGGTGCCCCGATCCCGCAGCTGAATCAACTTTAGGAGACGGTCCTGGCGCTTGCTGTACTTTCTTGGGCGCCCTGAAGCCTTCTTCACAACAACTGAACCTCTCTCCTTGACGTTCTTGATGATCCGATAAATGGTTGATTTAGGTGCAATCTTACTAGCAGCAATATCCTTGCCTGTGAAGCACTTTTTGTGCAAAGCAATGATGACGGCAGGTGTTTCCTTGCAGGTAACCATGGTTAACAGAGGAAGAACAATGATTTCAAGCACCACCCTCCTTTTAAAGCTTCCAGTCTGTTATTCTAACTCAATCAGCATGACAGAGTGATCTCCAGCCTTGTCCTCGTCAACACTCTCACCTGTGTTAATGAGAGAATCACTGACATGATGTCAGCTGGTCCTTTTGTGGCAGGGCTGAAATGCAGTGGAAATGTTGTTTTGGGATTAAGTTCATTTTCATGGCAAATAGGGACTTTGCAATTAATTACAATTCATCTGATCACTCTTCATAACATTCTGGAGTATATGCAAATTGCCATCATAAGCATTTCACAGTAAGGTCTACACTTGTTGTATTCGGCGCATGTGACAAATAAAATGTGATTTGATTTGATATTTCCACTAGATGTTGGAACATTGCTGCAGGGACTTGCTTCCATTCAGGCACAAGAGTATTAGTGAGGTCGGGCTTTGATGTTGGGCGATTAGGCCTGGCTTGCAGTCAGCGTTCCAATTCATCCCAAAGGTGTTCGATGGGGTTGAGGTCAGGGCTCTGTGCAGGCCAGCCAAGTTCTTCCACATCGATCTCGACAAACCATTTCTGTATGGACCTCGCTTTGTGCACGGGGGCATTGTCATGCTGAAACAGGAAAGGGCCTTCCCCAAACTGTTGCCACAAAGTTGGAAGCACAGAATCGTCTAAAATGTCATTGTATGCTGTAGCGTTAAGATTTCCCTTCACTGGAACTAAGGGGCCTAGCCCGAACCATGGAAAACAGCCCCAGACCATTATTCCTCCTCCACCAAACTTTACAGTTGGCAATGTGCATTCAGGCAGGTCGCATTCCCCTGGCATCCGCCAAACCCAGATTCGTCCATCGGACTGCCAGATGGTGAAGAGTGATTCATCACTCCAGAGAACGCGTTTCCACTGCTCCAGAGTCCAATGGCGGCGAGCTTTACACCACTCCAGCCGAAGCTTGGCATTGCGCATGGTGATCTTAGGCTTGTGTGCAGCTGCTTGGCCATGGAGACCCATTTCATGAAGCTCCCGATGAACAGTTCTTGTGCTGATGTTGCTTCCAGAGGCAGTTTTTAACTCAGTAGTGAGTGTTGCAACCGAGGACAGACGATTTGTGCTCGATTTTATACACCTGTCAGTAACGGGTGTCGCTGAAATAGCCGAATCCACTAATTTGAAGGGGAGTCCACATACTTTTGTATATATAGTGTATAACCATGTGATGATGGGCTCTGTTCTGTTTGACAAAAGTCTTTGTATAACCATGTGATGATGGGCTCTGTTCTGTTTGACAAAAGTCTTTGTATAACCATGTGATGATGGGCTCTGTTCTGTTTGACAAAAGTCTTTGTATAACCATGTGATGATGGGCTCTGTTCTGTTTGACAACAGTCACTATTCATCTTACGATGCCCAGCCCACTTGACCCCGTTCCTGATGGAAGGTGATTGTTTTCCTCCTTCCACCCCATTCACAAACAAACAAAACAACTCACATATTTAGAACAGGCTTGACATCACTCATCAATCCAAGTGCTTGTGTACGTGTGTGTGTGACAGCTCTTTGTGTGTCAGTCACTGGAGAGTAGATCCTCCAAAGTGACAGTCCAGAAGTCCCACGCATTTCCCATGCTCACTCACACCATACAGACTACTCACCATCTCTCTCTCTCGCTCTCTCATGAGGACAATTATCAAATGAGGACATCGTGTTTTTACAGTGTTTTTTAGGGTCACTGGCTTCGCCACGTTTGTCTATGTTTTAATTCATAGCATCGGACCTCCCACATACACAAACACCCCTCTATACATACATGCCACAGAAATAGTCATTGTTTTGATTTACTTAGAAGAGTTGGCAGGCCCCTCGCCATGCACTGCTTCTTGGAACATCATGTCCCACGGTGGTCAAAGACGTCATAGCAGGCCCAACGTGAGGCAGCAGAAAATGGTTGTATAGAACACTGTAGAAAATCAGGCTTCATTTACTGAACTCATTTGTTCCATGTTCCAGTGTGTTTACAATTTGAAGACCTTATTCTCACAAGAGAGTTAGACACACACACACACACACACGATGAACCTCAGTCATGTGATTATGAGTAACCGTGCCTGAGACCTACACTTGCGTTAGCTCCCTGACCTAAATGCCAAGACTTTAGCTCAATACCCAAACAGTATTGTCACAGGTTCTAACTCGGATCACAGAAAGCCTCTGGTACATACATGCCTTGTGGCCAGTGCATACATTAGACATTTATATGCAAACACACCACCACCCACCTCCTCCTAACCTCCAGACCTTCCCCAAACCTGAGCTGCTCGGGCTGGCTAGGGGTTAGGCAGAGAGGGGCAGTGGGGCCTCAGCCAGAGGAATGAATTGCTGCCCACCTGTCAACACAGAGCTGGCTTCCCTGGTACACAGCAGCAAGAGGATTTTATAACCTACACATCTGACCATTTCATAACTAGGTGTGCGTCCCAAATGGCACCGTATTCCCTATATAGTGCATTACTTTTGACCAGGGCCCATAGTGTCATTTGGGACATGCCCCCGGGCTGTTGGTCAGCACATTGGGAGTTTGTAAGGGATTCTGTGTGCACTCCTTTGGGTCAAAGCAGTCAGATCAACCATACAATTTTAGTTGTAATTGTGTAGTCATAAAAAACGTGATGTCAACTCTTCATAACCCAAAGAAACCTATGAAAGTTCAATCAGGAAGGATGGTCTGAAGGCTTGTTTAACCTCACCAGTAAGCTTAACCTCACCAGTAAGCTTAACATACACTATATATACAAAAGTATGTGGACACCCCTTCAAAATTAGTGGATTCGGCTATTTCAGCCACACCCTTGGTAACAAGTGTATAAAATCGAGCACACAGCCATTTAATCTCCATAGTCAAACATTGGCAGTAGAATGACCTTACTGAAGAGCTGTGACTTTCAAAGTGGCACCGTCATAGAATGCCACCTTTCCAACAAGTCAGTTCGTAATATTTCTGCCCTGCTAGAGCTGCCCCCATCAACTGTAAGTGCTGTTATTGTGAAGTGGAAACGTCTAGGAGCAACAACGGCTCAGCCGCGAAGTGGTAGGCCACACAAGCTCTCAGAACGGGACCGCCGAGTGCTGAAGCGTGTAGCGCGTACAAATCTTCAAAACATCAGCGCCCGACCTCACTAATGCTCTTGTGGCTGAATGGAAGCAAGTCCCCACAGCAACGTTCCAACATCTAGTGGAAAGCCTTCCCAGAAGAGTGGAGGCTGTTATAGCAGCAAAGGGGGGCCCAACTCCATATTAATACCCATGATTTTGGAATGAGATGTTCGACGAGCAGGTGTCCACATACTTTTGGTCATGTAGTGTAATTCACTTATTTTCCTATTCTAGGGGCATAGTGGGAATGAATACAAAGTATCATCAGCATAGCATCTATTTACCTTTAGCCTATAAGCACAATAATGAACATTCCTCACGCTAGTTGTTTAACCTATGGGATAATTGCAAGAGTGATCATCTTCCTCTCTCTCAACCAATGGGAGTAAATCTTGGGATGTATTTATATATCAATTTACCCTCGTTCACTCACTTGCTGTTTTTCAGCAACAGTTTTTGACAACCATCCACCTCCCCACCAGCTATTATAACCTTAAAGGGATAATCCACCCCAAACTACAAATTACTATTATTAACAGTGTTAAACAGTGTTAAATAACACTAATATGTGAAAACAATATTTTTTGTGAACATAAGTTCAATTTTGTCGTAATAACAAGATTGGTAGAAACGTGTGAAAATCGTTTTGGGAAATCTGTTGCAGCTCAAATCTACTACAAAACCCACGATGCAATGTTCTCTCTCCTGGGGCTGGCTGGCTGGCTAGCTAGGTAGCTACACACAATAATAAAGTCAATATCAGCATGTGAAGTAGCTAGCTATCTGTAAAATCGCCTAAACAAACTGCACTATCAATTTAGGAGTCTATCTCACCAAATTGCAGTTAATCTCTTCCACTGAGCGATAAACGGCGTCTCTGCCCAGAGCGAGAGCAGCCTTACATTGCTTTCCCACAGAGATAATTTTGAGAAGATGGGATAGTCAATTAGATTCGGCTTGCGTGACGATTGGTTTAGCACCCGCAAGACACAGCATGCCAACGTGAATGGAATAGGCCCTTTTCACGTGACGTCAGACAACTTCCGTTCTGCCGCGATGCAGGTTATGTTTACATCCGGTGTCGCTTAGGAACGCTTAGCTAGTAGCACATCATTATGGAGTTCACCCAGTCCCTTTCACATCTGCCACCAATACGACTTAACGACGTAGAACGACTTGCTGACAAGTGGTCCCTTACTTCAAGATCGAAGCTTGATAAAGGCTACAAGTTCTTCGTTGAAGGTTACCTGTTTGATTATGAAGGTACGTGTTTATCTTTATTTAGCTTAAATTAGCCCTATGCTAGCGAAGGTTATGAGCTGACGAGTTTCTGTTTTGCAGCCTCTTTTTAATATTACTGCTGTTTGTATCGACCGTAAGATAAGAGTCAGTAATGTATTAATGGCTAATGCTGCGCCCTTTCTCCCAATCACTGTATTGAAACAGTCTCAAGTGTAGTTAACGGTGAGGTGACAGTGAGAGGGCGATGTTACAGGTCCATGAAGAAAAATGAGGAGGCTCATCGGCTTCAGGTTTCTCAGATAAACAGTTCTCTAACATTATGATAAGATAGGTTAAGATAGATAAGTTTTCTTTTTGTTGTGTTTTGCTGCGGTTGCAGATTTAATAAGAATGATTCCACAATGTTCCACTGTGGATCAGTTTGTTTCTCAGTCTGAGCTCTGATTTTGTATCATTAAACTTAATACACAACGAAATTCTAACAAACCGATGTGGGTTGTTGACGGCAATAAAGACTGGGAAAGATTCTGTGATAACTCAAAATGTTCAAATTTTCGATAAGTGTTGGCACTACTTGTCAAAGGTTTCAGAACAGCCAATTTTTCTTAATTAAAAAAAGAAATTGGGTTTTGAAAATTGTGTACAGTAGTTTATAATGAAACGCAGAAAAAATGTTTTGTAAGTACAGCACTAATTGTTATGTCTCTATGAACAGGTTACACTAGACTCTGCAGAGGTTCCTGTGGTACTCAATCACATGTCATGTTCCTGCTCTGCTGGGAAAGCACTATGTAATCACATAGTAGCACTTCTTTTTCAAAGTGCTCACTATGTTACCATGGGCTTTAAGACAGTGCCATTGCCTCTGTCATGCACCAGCGCACTGCAGACCTGGCACCGGCCTAGGACACAGGTCAGACATTATTTGTTACACTGATGCAGAACTTTGCAGTTTGTATTGACTTTTGACAATGTATTGTTCATCATTATTATATCACAGGGAATTGTACCAGAGGCCACCAATGATATGGCGGTGTGTAAACCAGCGGCTAAGAAAAAAACAAGTGTCAGAGCTGGTGTGAAGTGCACACTGTACCGAGCCTATGATGGTGAGTCTGAATGAGCCCCCGCCTGTACTAGAGCACAAAGACTTTAGTGCATTTCTAAAATAATACAAACATAAAAGTGATTATTATTTGTTACTTTTTATATAGACTTTCAGTGGATATTTTTTTATTTGTATTAGAAGCATGTACGAGACTGGATGAGTGTGGTTGTCTTTTTAGTGAAAAAGATAAGGTGGCATTTAATGAAATCTAAACTTGACATATCTCACTTTCATGCCAGGGCCTATTCCGGATCCTCACGTCATGGCCAGTGCTGAGAAACTGAAAGACATCCGTCCACAACCAGGGATTTGCAAATTGCTGCACGGGCTTGAGGGCCTTAATTTGGTGGACTCTAAATTTGGCCCTGTGCCATTTGGGTCTGTGCTTTCTTACCAGTGCCCTCTAGAATTAAGTAGAGATATTATTAAACACCCTGGTGCCAGTGAGTTTCCTCAGTTGCCTATTGAAGGTTACAACTTTAAATTTCCCATTGATTTTGAGCCCAACTACATACAACAATGTCATTTGGACAGCCTGATTGTGTCAGAGGAGATGTCTGCTGCTATTGAAGCAGAAACAAGAATGCAGTCAGAATGCCAGCTGTGGAGCCAGGTACGCAAACCCCGACTGACAGCCAGCAGATTCCGTGAAATATGCCATGTTCGTGGGGGAGTTGTCTGCCAAGGCTTTGGCAACCCGCATTCTGAGAGGAACTCCTCAGACAGCTGCTATGAGAAGAGGGTTGGATCTGGAACCTGAGATACTGAGGCAATATTCTGATTTTTGTGATGTCTCTCTGAAACAATGCGGGGTCATCATCCACCCTGATTCACCTCACCTTGCAGCCAGCCCGGATGCTAAAGTCTTCTGCCCAACAGAAGCACCACCATTTGGTCTTGCTGAGGTTAAGAGTTGCGATGTTGAAAATGTTACCCAAGTTAAACACCTGATCACAGTTAAAGGCCAGGCCTGCCTTAAGAAGAGCCACAAATACTACTATCAGGTTCAAGGCCAACTCGCCTTAAGCGGACTTCAGTGGTGTGACTTCATTACAGATACCCGCACTGACTTCACAGTTGAGAGAATCTTTAGGGATGAGGAGATTATCCACTCAATGCGACAGAAGCTTGATCATTTCTATTATAACATCTACATGGATGTCTTCTTAAGTTATAAAACATAAGGCAGAATTTTATGTGTAAATAGTGTTAAGGTAAATGTGGAAGGTGAACCTTTGACATTTTTTTCTTTAACTGCAAATTAACTTGTCATATACTGTATATCTCCTATGTACTGAAACACACATTTTGAAAAGGATTGTGATGTAAATGTCGACATGTTTTTCTTTAACTGCAAATGAACTTAATTGTGTTATATACTGTATATCTATGTATTGAAATACAAATTTTGAAAAGGATTGCGATGTTGTAAATGCTCTTACCAAAATCAAAAAGGATTGGAAGCAGTTGCTTGCAAACATATATTTAATAGTTCCATCAGTGCCATGACACATAAGCACATAACATGGTTAATAGTTGGATATTTTTACAATATATCACATTAGGTTCATTAATAGCTATGAAAAAGTTATTACCCTTAACAAAAACATACAGTATAACATTAGATCAATTAAATTACCAACAAAGTTAATTCATATTTACATTTTTTTGTACATACAATACAGTAATATAAAAGTACTTCTATTTACAGCCCATCTAGCTTACTCAGGGAAATATACAACTTCCAGTTGACAAAAACATCAGACTGGTTTGTCTCCTTTAATGTCAAGAGGTCCCTGATAGTTCGACATGAGGCAGCAGATGGCCCACAGCTGATTCACTGAACCCACTGTGGAAAGAGGAACAAGCCCATCCCAGATATGGTACTCCTTCACCCTCCGTATGGCCCTCTCGACTAAAATCCTCAGCCGGGCGATGGCCTGGGTCTTAAGAGTGTCCTCCCTGCTGAGCTGAGGAGATTTTTACGGGAAGATACGGGAATTTCTGTTTGTTGTTTGAACAAAATGGTACACTGCAATAGCATCTTCTCGAAGATTGTGCCATGCTTCGGTGTTGGATGGGATACTGTTGCGATACAGACACCGGGAGAAAAGAAACAGCTAAATTAACATTCAGCTTTGACCAGGAATCAATATTTATCTAGCTATCATGCACAACAGTATTTGAATAGGTGAGTTACTATACATTCATGAATAAACTAACTGCCTAACAAAGGGTTAGATAGCTAGCTAAGTAAACTTGTTACATTACAGCCAGGCAGCAATGTAACGCTACCTTTTAACGTTATCGGTATCTGGTACTAAGTTGTTGTTAGCTAACGTTAGCCCACTTTTAAGTAACTAAGGCAGTGAACAATTATGAATTAACAATAACGTTAGCAAGTTACAAACCATTGCATATACGTAAACATTATTACTCTTAACTTTACTAATTTAACTTAAACGTACCTCAGAAGAGAAGTCTCAGGTTACGGGCGAACGGAAGTGAAGTTAACCTGCTACGCGGAAAGGCGGAAGTTAGATGACGTCATCGTGAAAAGGGCCTATTGGTCGACAGTCAAGTTGGGTGCGGCGTTTCTCCATTCATTGTCCAATGGGATTCCTATCTCCTCCTTCTTGTAAGATCTCTGTTTCCCATAGACACCGCGCATTGCGACATCGTCCTTGAAGGAGAAACGGAGGTGAATAATTTGGTACACTGTTTAGATTGAGCACATTTAAACTTAATCTATAATTTGTCATGACGATATAAACGAATGGATGTGTTCTATACAAATATGGCCATACCATCTATTGGCTGATTTGTCGATCTGGAGTGCAGGTAAATGTTTTAAAAGCGTTATGAAATGTGACAGTGTGTAATCCCATATCTCCAGTGATGAGAATTATATAGCTATTACAGCTTCCTACACGATTTCCAGATTTTCACAGGCGGCCACTTAGTAGTTAAATCATGGGCAAAAATTGTATTTTACCCACTGATAGAACAGGTATTCACCAAATTGACAGGAGTTTCATGATTTTTATTTCTGGGAGTAGATTATCTCTTTAAGGCCCATAATTGGAACTCCTTTCTCCCAGCAGGGGTGTTTCAGTGCCAGCAGCCCAGCATAGGGCTACCTGCCATCACATCATCGAGACGAGGCCATTCCCCAAACTTCATTTTGTCTTTATTGTTCATTCAGTTAAGCCTGTACTCGATTGAACTAGCCATGTTCATGCAACATGATGACCAAGATAAAATATATTGTTGTCATAGCTTCTTGCCAGGAAGGAAGGACTGCATATAAATCTCCACAGCATCTGTGCCCTCCAGAGTTAAATGGAGGAAGTGAAATTATGTTCAGTTCATTCAGTCCAGTCAGTTACTAAAAATAATTAGAAGAGTTCAGTGCAGATATGGACAGACAAGGGTATTTGGCAAACCATCTCCCCTCTCCTCCTCACCTCTCCCCTCTGGCCTCATCTAATTTCTTCACCTCTCCTCCCTCTCCACTCCTCCTTTCCTCTCCTCATCTCCTTACTTACCTCTCCTCCTCCCCTCTCCTCTCCTCTTCTCTCTTCTCCTCTCCTCTCCTCTCCCTCTGTCCTTATCTCCCCTATCTATCTCCTCATCTCCTCATTTAACTCTTCTCCCTCTCCTCTCCTCTCTCCTCCTTTCCTCTCCTCTCACTCAGCCTGATATTAATGAATGGTGTTCTCTATGTGGGGCCTGGATATGTGAAACCCAGAAAGCACCACTTGAGTGATGATTCTGTCTGTGCCAGTATCCTGCGCACGCACACATGCACACACACACAAACGCCTGACCTGCTGTGAACACAGGGGCTTGCTGTATCAGATCAGCCCACTGTCACAGGGGCAATTAAACAGAGTATAGGCCCTCCTCTCATCCTGTCACTGTCTATTAGATGGAGACAGACCCTCCTCTCATACTGTCACTGTCTATTAGATAGAGACCCTCCTCTCATACTGTCACTGTCTATTAGATAGAGACAGACCCTCCTCTCATACTGTCACTGTATATTAGATAGAGACAGACCCTCCTCTCATCCTGTCACTGTGTATTAGATAGAGACAGACCCTCCTCTCATACTGTCACTGTCTATTAGATAGAGACAGACCCTCCTCTCATACTGTCACTGTGTATTAGATAGAGACAGACCCTCCTCTCATCCTGTCACTGTCTATTAGATAGAGACAGACCCTCCTCTCATACTGTCACTGTCTATTAGATAGAGACAGACCCTCCTCTCATACTGTCACTGTCTATTAGATAGAGACAGACCCTCCTCTCATACTGTCACTGTCTATTAGATAGAGACAGACCCTCCTCTCATCATGTCACTGTCTATTAGATAGAGACAGACCCTCCTCTCATACTGTCACTGTCTATTAGATAGAGACAGACCCTCCTCTCATACTGTCACTGTCTATTAGATAGAGACAGACCCTCCTCTCATACTGTCACTGTCTATTAGATAGAGACAGACCCTCCTCTCATACTGTCACTGTCTATTAGATAGAGACAGACCCTCCTCTCATCATGTCACTGTCTATTAGATAGAGACAGACCCTCCTCTCATACTGTCACTGTCTATTAGATAGAGACAGACCCTCCTCTCATACTGTCACTGTCTATTAGATAGAGACAGACCCCCCTCTCATACTGTCACTGTCTATTAGATAGAGACAGACCCTCCTCTCATACTGTCACGGTCTATTAGATAGAGACAGACCCTCCTCTCATACTGTCACGGTCTATTAGATAGAGACAGACCCTCCTCTCATCCTGTCACGGTCTATTAGATAGAGACAGACCCTCCTCTCAAACTGTCACTGTCTATTAGATAGAGACAGACCCTCCTCTCATACTGTCACTGTCTATTAGATAGAGACAGGCCCTCCTCTCATACTGTCACTGTCTATTAGATAGAGACAGACCCTCCTCTCATACTGTCACTGTCTATTAGATAGAGACAGACCCTCCTCTCATACTGTCACTGTCTATTAGATAGAGACAGACCCTCCTCTCATACTGTCACTGTCTATTAGATAGAGACAGACCCTCCTCTCATACTGTCACTGTCTATTAGATAGAGACAGACCCTCCTCTCATACTGTCACTGTCTATTAGATAGAGACAGACCCTCCTCTCATACTGTCACTGTCTATTAGATAGAGACCCTCCTCTCATACTGTCACTGTCTATTAGATAGAGACAGGCCCTCCTCTCATACTGTCACTGTCTATTAGATAGAGACAGGGGAGAGGAGGAGAGGAGGGGAGGAGAGGTAGAGGAGACAGGGAGATACATAGACAGAGATAGCGAGTCAGGCAGCGAGAAAGAGAGAGAGAGAGAGAGAGAAAGATATCTATATATAGAGAAACATATAGTCAGAGAGAGAGAGATGTATATACAGTTGAAGCCGGAAGTTTACATACACTTAGGTTGGAGTCATTAAAACTCATTTTTTCAACCACTCCACAAATTTCTTGTTAACAAACTATTGTTTTAGCAAGTTGGTTAGGACATCTACTTTGTGCATGACACAAGTAATTTTTCCAACAATTGTTTACAGACAGATTATTTCACTTATAATTCACTGTATCACAATCCCAGTGGGTCAGAAGTTTACATACACTAAGTTGACTGTGCCTTTAAACAGCTTGGAAAATTCCAGAAAATGATGTCATGGCTTTAGAAGCTTCTGATAGGCTAATTGACATTATTTGAGTCAATTGGAGGTGTACCTGTGGATAGTTTATCTCTGTCTAGCCTTAGGCCTATACATGCTTAATGGTAGAATCAGAGGGGACTCTTTAGGTCAGTTTACTTACTGCTCAGCTCTTGGGACAAGTGTAGTCGATTATGCCATCACTGACATTGACCCCTCCTCCATTAGTGCATTCACTGTCAGACCACAGACACCATTGTCAGATCAACGTGTTTCTGAAGAAATTAACCGGCAATATTCATTCAAAAAAACAGCCCAATAAACTCTACAACATGAACCAATCGTACAGATGGGCTCAAAACAGTGCAGAGAGATTCATTGAAATGAAATGATGAACTCTATACAGTTTTTCAATAACTCACAATACCAAAACAATAAAGAAGGTGTCAGTTCGGCTACTCAAAACATAAATTGCATTTTCCAAAAAGCAGCATCAAAAGCAAATTTGAGAAAACCAAAGAAATGCAACATCAGAAACAAAAAACTAAATGTTTCTGAAAAATTGTTTGATAACGAATGTAAAACAATTAGAAAACACCTAAGACAAATGTCAAATGAAAAACATAAGCAGCAAAACAACCCAGATCTACGCTATGAATATTTGGAAACTCTGAAACAGTATAAACATACACTGAAATGCAAGAAATTGAATTATACCAACAAGACACTTGATGAAATTGAAAGTGCAATTGACCAAAATCAGTTCTGGGACACGTGGAACAATTTAAGCACGACAAAGCCACAAGAATTAGCCATACAAGATGAAGGAATTTGGAAAACTTATTTTGATAATCTATACAAAAACATCCCACAAAAAGACTTACAACAGAACCAATTAGAAATTCAAGAAAAATTGAACATCCTTGAATTAGTCATTAAAAACAACCAAAATCTATTAGATTACCAAATAACCCAACAAGAACTAAATGAAAAGCTCACATCTATAAAATCAAAGAAGGCTTGTGGTCTAGATAACATAAGAAATGAAATGCTGAAAAACAGCACACCTGAGTTGCAAAATGCTGTGCTTAAATTGTTCAACATAGTTTTAACTTCTGGCTGCTTCCCTGATGTCTGGAACCAGGGGCTCATCTCCCCTATCCACAAAAGTGGAGACAAATCAGACCCCAATAATTACAGGGGAATTTGCGTAAACAGAAACTTGGGAAAGGTTTTCTGTAGCATGTTGAATTCAAACCTTTCTTCAAAAAAAAAAATGTAATAAGTAAATGTCAAAATGACTTTCTCCCTAACCATCGCACTACTGACCATATATACACCTTACATACACTAATTAATGAACACGTCCACCAAAAAAAAAGAGGACAAAATCTTTGCTTGCTTTATTGACTTAAAAAAAGCATTTGATTCTATTTGGCACGAAGGACTATTCTACAAAATTCTCCAAAGTGGGCTTGGTGGTAAGGTGTATGACTTAATAAAATGTATGTACACAGAAAACAAGTGTGCAATAAAAATCAAAACCAAAAGAACATAATTATTTTCACAACGTCAAGGTGTGAGACAAGGCTGCAGTTTGAGTCCAAATCTTTTCAACATTTATATCAATGAATTAGCAGACATGTTGGACCATTCTCTAGCCCCAGGACTCACACTATTTGACACAGAGGTAAAATACCTGCTACAGTGGGGAAAAAAAGTATTTAGTCAGCCACCAATTGTGCAAGTTCTCCCACTTAAAAAGATGAGAGAGGCCTGTAATTTTCATCATAGGTACACGTCAACTATGACAGACAAAATGAGAATTTTTTTCTCTCCAGAAGATCACATTGTAGGATTTGTAATTAATTTATTTGCAAATTATGGTGGAAAATAAGTATTTGGTCACCTACAAACAAGCAAGATTTCTGGCTCTCACAGACCTGTAACTTATTTTTAAGAGGCTCCTCTGTCCTCCACTCGTTACCTGTATTAATGGCACCTGTTTGAACTTGTTATCTGTATAAAAGACCTGTCCACAACCTCAAACAGTCACACTCCAAACTCCACTATGGCCAAGACCAAAGAGCTGTCAAAGGACACCAGAAACAAAATTGTAGACCTGCACCAGGCTGGGAAGACTGAATCTGCAATAGGTAAGCAGCTTGGTTTGAAGAAATCAACTCTGGGAGCAATTATTAGGAAATGGAAGACATACAAGACCACTGATAATCTCCCTCGATCTGGGGCTCCATGCAAGATCTCACCCCGTGGGGTCAAAATGATCACAAGAACGGTGAGCAAAAATCCCAGAACCACACGGGGGGACCTAGTGAATGACCTGCAGAGAGCTGGGACCAAAGTAACAAAGCCTACCATCAGTAACACACTACGCCGCCAGGAACTCAAATCCTGCAGCCAGTACATGTCCAGGCCCGTCTGAAGTTTGCTAGAGTGCATTTGGATGATCCAGAAGAGGATTGGGAGAATGTCATATGGTCAGATGAAACCAAAATAGAACTTTTTGGTAAAAACTCAACTCGTCGTGTTTGGAGGACAAAGAATGCTGAGTTGCATCCAAAGAACACCATACCTACTGTGAAGCATGGGGGGTGGAAACATCATGCTTTAGGGCTGTTTTTCTGCAAAGGGACCAGGACGACTGATCCGTGTAAAGGAAAGAATGAATGGGGCCATGTATCGTGAGATTTTGAGTGAAAACCTCCTTCCATCAGCAAGGGCATTGAAGATGAAACGTGGCTGGGTCTTTCAGCATGACAATGATCCCAAACACACCGCCCGGGCAACGAAGGAGTGGCTTCGTAAGAAGCATTTCAAGGTCCTGGAGTGGCCTAGCCAGTCTCCAGATCTCAACCCCATAGAAAATATTTGGAGGGAGTTGAAAGTCCGTGTTGCCCAGCGACAGCCCCAAAACATCACTGCTCTAGAGGAGATCTGCATGGAGGAATGGGCCAAAATACCAGCAACAGTGTGTGAAAACGTTGTGAAGACTTACAGAAAACATTTGACCTGTGTCATTGCCAACAAAGGGTATATAACAAAGTATTGAGAAACTTTTGTTATTGACCAAATACTTATTTTCCACTATAATTTGCAAATAAATTCATTAAAAATCCTACAATGTGATTTCCTGGATATTTTTTTCTCATTTTGTCTGTCATAGTTGACGTGTACCTATGATGAAAATTACAGGCCTCTCTCATCTTTTTAAGTGGGAGAACTTGCACAATTGGTGGCTGACTAAATACTTTTTCCCCACTGTATATGCTGATGACTTGGTACTTATATCACCAACCAAAGAAGGTCTTCAACAGAACCTTAACATTCTAGAGCAATATTGCCATAATTGGGCCCTGGCAGTAAAAAAAAAAAAAGGTCAGAAACACAAATATAAATTCACCCTGACCAACACCATAATTGAACACACTTAAAATTACACATACCTTGGTCTGACCATATCTGCATCGGGAAACTTTAATATGGCAGTGAATGCACTCAAAGAAAAAGCCTGCAGAGCATTGTATGCAATAAAAAAAGAAATTATTCAAAATCAACATCCCAATTAGAATTTGGACCAAAATATTTGACAGTGTAATCCTACCAATAGCTCTCTACGGAAGTGAGGTTTGGGGGCCACTCAATAAACTGGACTTTAAAATGTGGGACAAACATCCAATTGAAGCCCTACATGCAGAATTCTGTCTGAAAATTCTACAAGTCCAGAGAAATACACCAACTAATGCATGTAGGGCAGAATTGGGCCGCTTTCCAGTAGTAATGACAATACAGAAAAGATCATTAACATTTTGGCTACATCTAAATTCAAGTCCAAATTCAAGTCTGCAATTTAAAGCACTTCAAACCCAAGAGCTGAGCCCAGAAACGAGCCCTCTCAGTCAGCTGGTGTTGGACCTAACCAACCAAGCTGACACCAGCACTGCTTCAAAAGAAAGAATTCCAATGAACAAAATCATAAACCAATCAAAAGGACTCATATTTACAACATTGGAAAAACGAAACAAAATCCCAAAGCCGACTAAATTTCTATCTGACCCTAAACAGAGAATATGAATTGGCTGATTGTCTCTACTCTTTCAGAGATACGAAGTAGAGACAGATCCTTACCAAGTACAGGCTGAGTGACCATCAATTGGCAATAGAAACCGGCAGACATAAAAAGACATGGCTACCCAAAGAGGAGCGTATACGTGGTCACTGCACGACAGGGGAGGTAGAAGCAGAGATGCACTTTCTCCTTTACTGTGATAAATATTCCTCACAGAGATTCATTATTCACAGAAATGACTACATTTATTCAAAATTTTAACTTATTAAACCCAGAGGAAAAACTAAAAATACTCATGGGCGAAGGAGCAATGGCTCCTCTTGCAGCCAAATATGTATTTGCCTGCCATAGCCTGAGGGACACTGAATAATAACATCTGCATAGTAAATAGTAACTTACTTATTATTATTGTTATTGCTATTACCATTATTATTGTTGTTTATCATTCCAAATAGTAGTGGTATGGGTGGTAATGGTAATGATGGCAGTTCAATGATGGTAGTTGTAGTACTGATGTAATGGTGAAGATGACCATTATTTAGTTATAAGTTATAGTTTCATTTTCCATATTTATTACATTTCTACTATTGACTGTTACCATTTTATTGTTATTATTTTTGTATTTAATTTTGATTATTATTTACTACCATCTTATATTATAAATTTGTTATTGTTTATAATTGTATACATTGTTGCTTTGGCAATATTGACACAATGTTTTTCATGCCAATAAAGCAGCTTAAATTTGAGAGAGAGAGAGAGAGAGAGAGAGAGAGAGAGAGAGAGAGAGAGAGAGAGAGAGAGAGAGAGAGAGAGAGAGAGAGAGAGAGAGAGAGAGAGAGAGAGAGAGAGAGAGAGAGAGAGAGAGAGAGAGAGAGAACATTTCCATGTGACCCTCAGCCTCCACCCCCCATAATACAATAGCCTTATGAAACCCTGCTATCTCAAAGGTGACTGCAGAGATACATGCACCAACACAAACACACATATGTACTGTGTGGCAGGCACTGTAGAGCAGTGGCGGTCAGGGCCATTTATGATGAGGACGATTTCTTTTTTCATGAGCATGGCCTTATTTCTATTACAGCATATTGGATGACTCATTCATATTCCATTAACCTAGTTCAATGTAACAGCGATAGGTTTAGGCTACATGATACTCTAATTTTCTCTATACCCATTATGAGGTTGCGACAACCTAGCCTATGAATGAAAGTTTACAACGAGACAAATTTGAGGTGACAGACAGTGACCTTCAATGCCGCCTTGCACACTCTTGCCTGCATCTAGCTGATCTAGGGTGTAATGATTAGTCCAACAGTTGCAATCGAGAGTTTATATTGGACAAATTCAGGTACGTTTATCTCCGTTTTGTTTGCTTCCGTTTAAGAAACGTTTTTCAACAGAATCGGAGGAATGAATACACCCCTGATCACGCGTAAACAGAGTTCACTCTCATAACAGCCACGTTGTATTCCTTCGCTTGTGAACTTCAATGTACAACACATCAGCTGTATGTGACCAGGCAAAAAAAAATAATCCAAGCCAAACCGCTACACACAGCCTACGTCCTTGTCACCATATTAGCTAAAGTAACGTCATAGTCAGCATAGCTAATAGAACTAGCCCCGTGTAGCTCAGTTGGTAGAGCATGGCGCTTGCAATGCCAGGGTTGTGGGTTCGATTCCCACGGGGGGTCAGTATGAAAAAAAAATAACTAAGTCGCACTGGATAAGAGAGTCTGCTAAATGACTAAAATGTAACTAACGCGTTAGTAAATCCGCTACAATCATGCAGTAACGTTAGTGTACAGCCAGTAAGCAGTTACACCAGCCGCCCTGGTGGCAATAAATTAGTAACACCAAAAGCTTACCTTGACTTGGAAGAGTTCCAGTGTTGTATTGGAAAGTCATAGCCACCTAGCTAACATAGCATCCCTCTGTTTGAGCAGGGTGTTTCAGTAGGCTAAACTAGCTAGCTGCATTTGCTGAAAGAGAAAAGAAAATGATGAAATCTCTCTCCATTTCACTCTTGCTTCTTCATTTGGGAAGAAATGAATTTGTTAAAAACTGTTCAACTATTGTCTTTCTCCCTCTTTGAGTCAACTACTCACCACATTTTATGCACTGCAGTGCTAGCTAGCTGTAGTTTATGTTTTTAGTACTAGATTAGTTATCTGATCCTTTGATTGGGTGGACAACATGTCAGTTCATGCTGCAAGAGCTCTGATAAGCTGGAGGACGTCCTCCGAAAGTTGTCATAATTACTGTGTAAGTCTATGGAAGGGGGTGAGAACCATGAGCCTCCTAGATTTTCTATTGAAGTCAATGTACCCAGAGGAGGACAGAAGCTAGCTGTCCTCTGGCTACACCATGATGCTACCCTACAGAGTGCTGTTGAGGCTACTGTAGACCTTCTTTGCAAAATAGTGTGTTTTAATCAGTTATTTGGTGACGTGATTATATTTAGTATAGTTTTATCTAAAAAGGATAGTTTTTTTTATGTTTTTCACTGAGGAGGATGGTCCTCCCCTTCTTCCTCTGAGGAGCCTCCACTGCTGTACAGTAGCCTTCAGTGATCCAGGGCAGGGCCAGGTTGAGTTGAGTTGACACCACAGAGTACAGAGAGGTGTTTACAGCTCTCCGGTTTATTATTAGACCTGTTTATTTACCACTCTTAGCCATGGTTGACTGGCCCACAGGCCGGTTTACACCACTGGGGTCAACTAGTCTGTCTGGGACTGCCCTGGGTGAGAGTTCTCTATCCACACTCTTACAAAAAAGGGTGCTTTCTAGAACCTAAAATGTTTATTTGGCTGTCCCCATAGGATAACCCTTTGAGGAACCCTTTTTGGTTCCAGGTAGAACCCTTTTAGGTTCCACGTAGGACCCTTTCCACAGACGATTCTACATGGAACCCAAAAGGGTTCTACATGGAACCAAAAACTGTTCTCCCTGGAACCAACTTGGCATTGCGCATGGACAACACATTTAAGGGACTTGACAAAATATTTGTTATTTTCTTGGTATTTCATAACTTTAACAGAACATTTCCTAAAAGCTCAAAAATGGTTACATTTAATTACATTTTTGGTAATGTTCTAGGCAGTGGCAACCTATCATTCAGGGCAGATGGGGCAGAACCCCACCTAATTTGGGCCCCATTTCTTTAGCTAAAAAATGATATATACACAGTACCAGTCAAAAGTTTGGACACATCTACTCATTCAAGGGTTTTTCTTTATTTTTACATTGTAGAATAATAGTGAAGACATCAAAACTATGACATTTAATATTAATTTAATTTAAATTTAATATGCCATTTAGCAGACGCTTTTATCCAAAGCGACTTACAGTCATGCGTGCATACATTATTATTATTATTATTTTTAATTTTTTTGTGTATGGGTGGTCCCGGGGATCGAACCCACTACCTTGGCGTTACAAGCGCCGTGCTCTACCAGCTGAGCTACAGAGGACATAACACATATGGAATCATGTAGTAACCAAAAACGTGTTAAACAAATCAAAATATGAGATTTTTCAAATAGCCACCCTTTGTCTTGAAGACAGCTTTGCACGCTCTTGGCATTCTCTCAACCAGCTTCACCTGGAATGCTTTTCCAACAGTCTTGAAGGAGTTCCCACATATGCTGTGCACTTGTTGGCTGCTTTTCCTTCACTCTGCCGTCCGACTCATCCCAAACCATCTCAATTGGGTTGAGGTTGGGGGATTGTGGAGGCCAGGTCATCTGATGCAGCACTCCATCACTCCCCTTCTTGGTAAAATAGCCCTTACACAGCCTGGAGGTGTCTTGGGTCATTGTCCTGTTGAAAAACAAATGATAGTCCCACTAAGCCCAAACCAAATGGGATGGTGTATCGCTGCAGAATGCTGTGGCAGCCATGCTGGTTAAGTTTGCCGTGAATTCTAAATAAATCACAGACAGTGTCACCAGCAAAGCACCCCCACACCATAACACCTCCTCCTCCATGCTTTATGGTGGGAAATACACATGCGGAGATCATCCGTTCACCCACACCGTGTCTCACAAAATCTCAAATTTGGACTCCAGACCAAAGGACAAATTTCCACCGGTCTAATGTCCATTGCTCGTGTTTCTTTGCCCAAGCAGGTCTCTTCTTCTTATTGGTGTCCTTTAGTAGTGGTTTCTTTGCAGTAATTCGACCATGAAGGCCTGATTCACACAGTCCCATCAAAACAGATGATGTTGAGATTTGTCTATTACTTGAAATCTGTGAAGCATTTTTTGGGCTGCAATTTCTGAGGCTGGTAACTCTAATAAACGTATCCTCTGCAGCAGAGGTACCTCTGGGTCTTCCATTCCTGTGGCGGTCCTCATGAGAGCCAGTTTCATCATAGCGCTTGATGTTTTTTGCGGCTGCACTTGAAGAAACTTTCAAAGTTCTTGAATTTTTTTCCGGATTGACTGACCTTCATGTCTTAAAGTAATGATGGACTGTCGTTTCTCTTTGCTTATTTGAGCAATTCTTGCCATAATATGGACTTGGTCTTTTACCAAATAGGGCTATTTTCTATATACAAATGGTAGTGTATATACAGTGGGGAGAACAAGTATTTGATACACTGCCGATTCTGCAGGTTTTCCTACTTACAAAGCATGTAGAGGTCTGTAATTTTTATCATAGGTACACTTTAACTGTGAGAGACAGAATATAAAACAAAAATCCAGAAAATCACATTGTATGATTTTTAAGTAATTAATTTGCATTTTATTGCATGACATAAGTATTTGATCACCTACCAACCAGTAAGAATTCCGGCTCTCACAGACCTGTTAGTTTTTCTTTAAGAAGCCCTCCTGTTCTCCACTCATTACCTGTATTAACTGCACCTTTTTGAACTCGTTACCTGTATAAAAGACACCTGTCCACACACTCAATCAAACAGACTCCAACCTCTCCACAATGGCGAGCTGTGTAAGGACATCAGTGATAAAATTGTAGACCTGCACAAGGCTGGGATGGGCTACAGGACAATAGGCAAGCAGCTTGGTGAGAAGGCAACAACTGTTGGCGCAATTATTAGAAAATGGAAGAAGTTCAAGATGACGGTCAATCACCCTCGGTCATGCAAGATCTCACCTCGTGGGGCATCAATGATCATGAAAAAGGTGAGGGATCAGCCCAGAACTACACGGCAGGACCTGGTCAATGACCTGAAGAGAGCTGGGACCACAGTCTCAAAGAAAACCATTAGTAACACACTACGCCGTCATGGATTGAAATCCTGCAGCGCACGCAAGGTCCCCCTGTTCAAGCCAGCGCATGTCCAGGCCCGTCTGAAGTTTGCCAATGACCATCTGGATGATCCAGAGGAGGAATGGGAGAAGGTCATGTGGTCTGATGAGACAAAAATATAGCTTTTTGGTCTAAACTCCACTCGCCGTGTTTGGAGGAAGAAGAAGGATGAGTACAACCCCAAGAACACCATCCCAACCGTGAAGCATGGAGGTGGAAACATAATTCTTTGGGGATGCTTTTCTGCAAAGGGGACAGGACGACTGCACCGTATTGAGGGGAGGATGGATGGGGCCATGTATCGCGAGATCTTGGCCAACAAACTCCTTCCCTCAGTAAGAGCATTGAAGATGGGTCGTGGCTGGGTCTTCCAGCATGACAATGACCCGAAACACACAGCCAGGGCAACTAAGGAGTGGCTCCGTAAGAAACATCTCAAGGTCCTGGAGTGGCCTAGCCAGTCTCGAGACCTGAACCCAATAGAAAATCTTTGGAGGGAGCTGAAAGTCCGTATTGCCCAGCGACAGCCCCGAAACCTGAAGGATCTGGAGAAGGTCTGTATGGAGGGTTGGGCCAAAATCCCTGCTGCAGTGTGTGCAAACCTGGTCAAGACCTACAGGAAACGTATGATCTCTGTAATTGCAAACAAAGGTTTCTGTACCAAATATTAAGTTCTGCTTTTCTGATGTATCAAATACTTATGTCATGCAATAAAACGCAAATTAATTACTTATATATATATATATATATATAAAATTATATATCACACACAATTCTTTGCCTGTTTTGGATGTTATTTTGGCATTAATATGTGTCAAGAAAAAAAAGAAAGTTCATAAAGCTGCTCTTTTTTGCTTTCTTGAGTAAGGCAGCTCCAAAATGCATTGTGTTTCAGCCTAGCTCAGTGCTTTCTGTGATGGTGGGGCAGCCAGCGGAAAATACGGAGTGTAGGGATGTTCTCTAGTTGTGCTGTGATTGGCTCAGTGTTCTGTCACTCATGGGGACACTACGTCACCACAAAATCTACGGGGAGAGCTCAAAATTTCAAGCCCCTTGGGTGCTGCCAGAGTTACATTAAAAGTGCCCATCCAAGAAGGCTCAAGGTCACTGGCCACAGATAAAATGACGTTATATCTACCATAGCTTTGATTGGACTGATCATGTCAACATCATACTTTCTAAATCTTAGCTAGCAGTCATCATTATGAATCAAGTCGACAATCTACTGGCAAATCCTTTTCAATCCTTGTCATATGACAAGAAATTATGAAGAGAAATTATAGATAAAATGTATTGGTGCTCATTGGCTATTTGACATAAACATTACACAAGAAGTTGGAAATCGCAAATTCAACAATGAGTGGTTTGGAAGGAATCAGTGGCTAACTGCAAGCATTGCAAAGCAATCACTAGCCTGCTATTCAGTGGAGTGGGTGTGTGGTCCAAGTCTGGGTTTAAGGGTCTCTTTTCCAAGCTTAAAAGGATAAACATTCAACATTGGCTATGCTGTCAATCCAGCATGACTTATGCTGTGTTCAAAACAACTGGAAACTCGGAACTGGGAAATCTCAGACTTCAGTGAGCTCAAGACAACTGGGAACTCTGAGAAAAACGACTGGGAAAATACGTTTTGAACGGTCATCCAACTCGGAATTCCAAGTCGGGAACTCGGGCCTCTTTCTAGAGTTCCGACCTGAAGATCCCTGACGATATAATTCAACTTTGTTTTTTTCAGAATTCCCAGTTGTCTTAAAATCACCATCAATCCAGAGAATGCCAGACTTTGATGACAAAGTTTGATGACAAAATTTGCCCACGAAGGACCGCCGCGCCACCTTCCCGTTCAAGTGAGCACAGCACAACAAGGTTAGTAAAATGTTTTATTGTATGCTGCTGCATAAATCATGTAATATGACAGGGAGATATGTATACTGTAGCTAAGAAAGTAATACTAAGTATGTTGTGTAGTAAGCTGTTAGTAGCCCATGTGCCTCACCCTAATAATTTGGTCTATTTTCCCCTCATAACTTAGCCTACTGTTCTGACTTGGTGGTGCACATGTAGCCTATAGCCTGTTTTAGAGAAATGTCATCATCGAATATTGTAAGAGCTTTCATTGTCTGCTCATATGCCCCCTTTATTTATCCTACGGTTCTGACTTGGTGTACAGGGAGAATACTGTAAGAACTGCCCATGTTCTGAATTCTGTTGCTGTACATTTCAAAAGTAATGAACAAATAGTTATATTGACTACGTCCGTCCTAGCTCGCTCATTAATGTCTTAATCGAAAATAAGGATTGCCTCTTATCTGCTCGTCGTCCCCTTATGTCATGGTTTGTACATCTCAATTGTCAGTAGAAACCACATTTGTTTAAGCAAGTCTCGAAAGTATTTGAAAGCCAAGTTAACAAACAGATCACCGACCATTTAGAATCCCACCGTACCTTCTCCGCTATGCAATCTGGTTTCTGAGCTTGTCATGGGTGTACCTCAGCCACGCTCAAGGTCCTAAACCTTCAATCACCGCATTCTTATTGGCAGACTAAATAGCCTTGGTTTCTCAAATGACTGCCTCGCCTGGTTCACCAACTACTTCTCAGATAGAGTTCAATGTGTCAAATTGGAGGGCCTGTTGTCTGGACCTCTGGCAGTCTCTATGGGGTGCCACAGGGTTCAATTCTCGGGCCGACTCTATTCTCTGTGTATATCAATGATGTCGCTCTTGCTGCTGGTGACTCTCAGTTCCACCTCTACGCAGACGACACCATTTTGTATACATCTGGCCCTTCATTGGATACTGTGTTAACAAACCTCCAAACGAGCTTCAATGCCATACAACACTCCTTCCGTGGCCTCCAACTGCTCTTAAACGCTAGTAAAACTAAATGCATGCTCTTCAATCGAACGCTGCTTGCACCCGCCTGCCCGACTAGAATCACTACTCTCGGCGGCTCTGACTTAGAATATGTGGGCAACTACAAATACCTACGTGTCTGGTTAGACTGTAAACTCTCCTTCCAGACTCACATTAAGCATCTCCAATCCAAAGTTATATCTAGAATCGGCTTCCTATTTCACAACAAAGCCTCCTTCACTCATGCTGCTAAACATGCCCTCGTAAAACTGACTATCCTACCGATCCTTGACTTTACTTTATTTACAAAATAGCTTCCAACACTCAACTCAGCAAATTGGATATAGTCTCTCACAGTGCCATCCGTTTTGTCAACAAAGCCCCATATACTACCCACCATTGTGACCTGTACGCTCTCGTTGGCTGGCCCTCACTACATATTCATCACCAAACCCACTGGCTCCAGGTCATCTATAAATCACTGCTAGGCAAATCCCTGTCTTATCTTAGCTCACTGGTCACCATAGCAACACCCACCCGTAGTCTGCGCTCCAGCAGGTATATCTCACTGGTCATCCCCAAAGCCAACACCTCCTTTGGCCGCCATTCCTTCCAGTTCTCTGCTGCCAATGACTGGAACGAACTGCAAAAATCTCTGAAGCTGGAGACTCTTATCTCCCTCACTAACTTTAAGCATGAGTTGTCAGAGCAGCTTACTGATCACTGCACCTGTACACAGCCCATCTGTAATTAGCCCACCCAACTACCTCATCCCCATATTGTTATTTACATTGTCATATATTTTGCTCATTTGCACCCCAGAATCTCTATTTGCACATCTATCACTCCAGTGTTAATGCTAAATTATAATTGTAATTATTTTGCACTATGGCCTATTTATTGCCTTACCTCCATAACTTACTACATTTGCACACACTGTATATAGATTTTCTATTGTGTTATTGACTGTACGTTTTGTTTATTCCATATGTAACTCTGTGTTGTTGTTGTTTTTTCCGCACTGCTTTGCTTTATCTTGGCCAGGTCGCAGTTGTAAATGAGAACTTGTTCTCAACTGGCTTACCTGGTTAAATAAAGGTTAAGTAAAATACATTTAAAAAAGTCTGCCATGTTTTTTTTTACTCTGCTGTTGGGACCCTAACAGTTTGTGGACACCGTTTGTCACCGTTATAGTGCAATTAACGTATTGTTTAGTGTTGTGTTGTGTTGTGGCTTTGCTGGCATGCATCACTTTTTTTTTTTAAGAAAACGTTTTCCTGTGGGAATTTCAATGCTTCAGCATAATGTTTCCACCAGGTTTCCTCATGGTTCTATTTAAAGTAATGTTCTCAGAACGTTAAGAAAACGTTAGTAACGTTCAAAGAACGTTCTAAGAATGTTATTGAAAAACATATACATTCCGTTCTCAGCGTCAACAACACTCTCTCTATCCTCCATCTTGTTAAGTCTGTAATTGGCCACACCTGATCTTAATGAGTGCTTGTTTCCTTTGAAATGGGGTCTGGTTGAATAGACTAAAATGAACAGCTTTGTATGATTTAAAAAATCTTGGCATGCTAGCTCCATTCTGCTGGCACAGTGGACTAATTCTATGGATAGATAACAGACGATTATAGGTTTGAATCTCACTGATGCCACGCCATAATAACAAAATGAATGTGTTTGCATGATCAATGCCTAAGCAAATGAAATTCCATGCGTACTATCCTATCTGTGCTTAAACAAAAGCTCTTACAATATTCGATGTTGACATTTCTCTAAAACAGGCTATAGGCTACATGTGCACCACCAAGTCAGAACAGTAGGCTAAGTTATGAGGGGGAAAGGAACCAAATTATTAGGGTGAGGCACATGGGCTACTAACAGTTTACTACACAACATACACTTAGTATTACTTTCTTAGCCACAGTACACATATCTCCCTGGCATATTACATCACTGATGCAGCAGCATACAATACATTTTTGGACTCACCTTGTTGTGCAGTGCTCACTTGAACAGGAAGGTGGCGCGGCAGTCCTTTGTGGGCAAATTCTGTCATCAAACTTTGCAATCAATGTCTGGCATTCTCTGGATTTATGGGTTTTTTAAGACAACTGGGAACTCTGAAAGTCAGTGATATTCAGGTCAGATCTCTAGAAAGAGGCCCAAGTTCCCGACTTGGAATTCCTAGTTGGATGACCATTCAAAATGTATTTTCCCAGTCGGAGCTCGTTTTTTCTGAGTTCCCAGTTGTCTTAAACATTTGTTCATATTCTTTGCTAGTTAGTGAGTTATTAGCCCAGTTATAGCTAATTTCTAGTCAACAATGGGGAGTGGTCGTTTCCAACAAAAGCACAGAATATGTGCATTTCTAGCCATCTTTGAAAAGCAAGTCAGGTAAAGAGCTTTTTTATGTCTTAAAGGAGAATCGTTGTATTTTGAGACGGTCTTGAATAAGCTAATTAGCCAATAGAAGGAGCGTAGTGTAATTTGTCTTATTCTCTGTAATAATGGTATGGGAATAATAATGCATTTTATTTTGTAAAGTGGTTTCTTGCATCAAACACAACATTTTCAGTCACCTCCTTGTCTGAAGGACAAGTGGATAAACAGTTTAATGTCAAGCCCTGCGTGTTTTTTAACTAAAGTCTCATGAAGGCATTGAACACTACACATTGGCTGCTACTGTAGGCTGAATGATGTTAAAATGTTATGGAATGCGTTTTTCTCCATTGTTTTTGATGGTAGGCCACTCTGGTAGGCTTACGTTATGATCAAATAGCCACCATAACCTACTTGCCCACTATTAAAACTGTAACTTAAAGCGGATACAGCCTCAGTGTTTACAGTAAACGCTCACCGGATGTTGCACACAATTTTCACAACGTTCAAGTTTGCGCTCAGCAGACCTGAAATTTGCTTTCTGCTGAAAAAAATTTGAGGGAACATTGGCAACAACCATATTCTGTTTATGTTTGGTGTGACGTTGATGGAATAATTATCCTAACCCACAGAAAACTGGACACGAATGTTCTTGCAACATTCCCATGAAACGTGTCTAGAACATTAATACCTTATATTCTGAGAACATGGCAACCATGTTCTGTGAATGTTTGGTGGAACGTTGATGGAATATTCTCCTAACCCTCAGTTGGTAGGGCATGGCGCTTGCAACGCCAGGGTTGTGGGTTCGATTCCCACGGGGGGCCAGTATGAAAAATGTATGCACTCACTAACTGTAAGTCACTCTGGATAAGAGCGTCTGCTAAATGACTAAAATGTAAAACTGGGCACCTGAATGTTCTTGCAATGTCCCATAAAACGCGTCTAGAACATTGATGTTGTATATTCTGAGAACATTGTAACCATGTTCTAGATAACTTCTGCTTAACATTAAGGGAATGTTCTCCTAACTTTAACACCAAAACATGCTGAAAAGGTTCTCAGAAGGTTTTTGATAACATAGGTAGAATGTTCCCATAACTAAAGGAAAACTGTACACTCAAACATTAGGGGAACATTACAGGTAACATTACAAAAACGCTCTCTGTCCCTAGAATTGTTAGCTGGGCAGTTACTGTACTGTACACTCTAGGATGCATCCCAAATGGCACATTCCCTATATAGTGCACTACTTTTGACCAAAGCCCTCCCAGCTAGCACATTTAGTTCCTTGGAAGTTGTGGGAACGTACGTTTTTGGTTTCCCATTGGTTCTGGGAACGAAGCCTAAGTTTCCTGACCAGTAGAACAAAAAGTAGTTTTAATGTTCTGAGAACGGAAGTGATGGGAGGAGAGGAGAGGAGAGGAGAGGAGAGGAGAGGAGAGGAGAGGAGAGGAGAGGAGAGGAGAGGAGAGGAGAGGAGAGGAGAGGAGAGGAGAGGAGAGGAGAGGAGAGGAGAGGAGAGGAGAGGCAGACTTGTATCATTGTAAACTCTCAGAGATCCAGCAGGTCAAAAGTTGTTCCCCACTCCTTCTCCTCTTCTCCTCTTCTCCTCTTCTTCCAGGATCTGATGCTTCTGGATATGTATGAACCACATCTCCACCTAGTGGCCACTATATTTATTTCACCTATCAGCTCTGTAAAGGAAAGTAACTGATCTGAAATGAAACACAACCCTTGTTCTCATCTGATGTGCCGTCTCTTTTTCGGCTGACGTTGAAATACGAGTTGTGTTTCAAGTTTCAACGACTAGAAAGATCCAAAGAGCTCTTCTATTCAGACATGTAACTGCAGACGTCAGCTGGTCAGCAGGTTTGTATTGAGCACTTCCTTTGTCGGGTTTGTTAACAGTGTCAGTTTTAATGTGTTGTATCCACTGAACATAATATAGCGTATACCTTGTCTCACTAAACATTAGGACTATGGTAGGGGTTTGAGAGGAGTAAACTTCATAACATTTCCAACCATACTAGAGTGCTTTTCTATACACCCTCAGTTCATGTTCAGTTCTGATGGTGTTTAATGGTGTGTGTGTGTGTTATACTTATGGAGCAATTCAAACAGTTCACAAGTAGTTCATCCCGTGTTTTAAGTTAAGCCTTGGAAAGTGTTGTCCTTCCTCATGTCTATTGACATCTCTGTCTGTTCTCTTTCTCTGCTCTCTCTTTCTGGAAAATGACACCAGACATCAGTGTGGACGCATGTTGTAATTTATAACGACCACCAGATGGCGAGATCTCACCACTGACCAGTGCTATCCAATCATTTTCCAGGAGAACTTCATTTCATTCCAAATGACACCCTATTCCCTATAGTGCACTACTTTTGACCAGAGCTCTATGGGCCCTGCTCAAAAGTAGTACACTATATAGGGAATAGGGTGTCATTTGGGATGCACACACAGGTTGGCCTCCTCCTAGAGAGCTACTGGGTGTGTTAGGGTAGGGTTGGCCTCCTCCTAGAGAGCTACTGGGTGTGTTAGGGTAGGGTTGGAGCAAAAGCCTGCACAACCACATATAAGCTGTCACAGTGGACAGGTGAGTAGTGACAGGGATGACAGGGGACAAGGACAGTGTACAGTGAGGGAAACAAGTATTTGATCCCCTGCTGATTTTGTACATTTGCCCACTGACAAAGAAATGATCAGTCTATCATTTTAATGGTAGGTTTATTTGAACAGTGAGAGACAGAATAACAACAACAAAATCCAGAAAAACGCATGTCAAAAATGTTATAAATTGATTTGCATTTTAATGAGGGAAATAAGTATTTGACCCCCTCTCAATCAGAAAGATTTCTGGCTCCCAGGTGTCTTTTATGCAGGTAACGAGATTAGGAGCACACTCTTAAAGGGAGTGCTCCTAATCTCAGCTTGTTACCTGTATAAAAGACACCTGTCCACAGAAGCAATCAATCAATCAGATTCCAAACTCTCCACCATGGCCAAGACCAAAGAGCTCTCCAAGGATGTCAGGGACAAGATTGTAGACCTACACAAGGCTGGAATGGGCTACAAGACCATCGCCAAGCAGCTTGGTGAGAAGGTGACAACAGTTGGTGCGATTATTCGCAAATGGAAGAAACACATAATAACTATCAATCTCCCTCGGCCTGGGGCTCCATGCAAGATCTCACCTCGTGGAGTTGCAATGATCATGAGAACGGTGAGGAATCAGCCCAGAACTACACGGGAGGATCTTGTCAATGATCTCAAGGCAGCTGGGACCATAGTCACCAAGAAAACAATTGGTAACACATTACGCCGTGAAGGACTGAAATCCTGCAGCGCCCGCAAGGTCCTCCTGCTCAAGAAAGCACATATACAGGCCCGTCTGAAGTTTGCCAATGAACATCTGAATGATTCAGAGGAGAACTGGGTGAAAGTGTTGTGGTCAGATGAGACCAAAATGGAGCTCTTTGGCATCAACTCAACTCGCCGTGTTTGGAGGAGGAGGAATGCTGCCTATGACCCGAAGATCACCATCCCCACCGTCAAACATGGAGGTGGAAACATTATGCTTTGGGGGTGTTTTTCTGCTAAGGGGACAGGACAACTTCACCGCATCAAAGGGACGATGGACGGGGCCATGTACCGTCAAATCTTGGGTGAGAACCTCCTTCCCTCAGCCAGGGCATTGAGAATGGGTCGTGGATGGGTATTCCAGCATTACAATGACCCAAAACACACGGCCAAGGCAACAAAGGAGTGGCTCAAGAAGAAGCACATTAAGGTCCTGGAGTGGCCTAGCCAGTCTCCAGACCTTAATCCCATAAAAAAATATGTGGAGGGAGCTGAAGGTTCGAGTTGCCAAACTTCAGCCTCGAAACCTTAATGACTTGGAGAAGATCTGCAAAGAGGAGTGGAACAAAATCCCTCCTGAGATGTGTGCAAACCTGGTGGCCAACTACAAGAAACGTCTGACCTCTGTGATTGCCAACAAGGGTTTTGCCACCAAGTACTAGGTCATGTTTTGCAGAGGGGTCAAATACTTATTTCCCTCATTAAAATGCAAATCCATCTATAAAATTTTTGACATGCGTTTTTCTGGATTTTTTTGTTGTTATTCTGTCTCTCACTGTTCAAATAAACCTACCATTAAAATTATAGACTGATCATGTCTTTGTCAGTGGGCAAACGTACAAAATCAGCAGGGGATCAAATACTTTTTTCCCTCACTGTAACTGCCAGGGGACAGGGATGACAGTGCACAGGAATGACAGGGGACAGGGACAGTGTAACTGCCAGGGGACAGGGTTGACAGGGGACAGAGACAGTGTAACTTCCAGGGGACAGGGATGACAGGGGACAGGGACAGTGTAACTGTCAGTGGACAGGGATGACAGGGGTCGGGACAGTGTAACTGACGGGACAGGGATGACGGGACAGGGACAGTGTAACTGATGGGACAGGGATGACGGGCCCAGGGACAGTGTAACTGTCAGTGAACAGGGATGACAGGAAACAGGGGCAGTGTAACTGTCGGTGGACAGGGCTGACGGGACAGGGACAGTGTAACTGACGGGACAGGGATGACAGGGGACAAGGACAGTGTAACTGACGGGACAGGAATGACGGGACCAGGGACAGTGTAACTGTCAGTGAACAGGGATGACGGGACAGGGACAGTGTAACTGACGGGACAGGAATGACGGGACCAGGGACAGTGTAACTGTCAGTGAACAGGGATGACAGGGGACAGGGACAGTGTAACTGCCAGGGGACAGTGATGACAGGGGACAGGGACAGTGTAACTGTCAGTGAACAGGGATGACGGGACAGGGACAGTGTAACTTCCAGGGGACAGGGATGGCAGGGGACAGGGACAGTGTAACTGCCAGGGGACAGGGATGACAGGGGACAGGGACAGTGTAACTGCCAGGGGACAGGGATGGCAGGGGACAGGGACAGTGTAACTGCCAGGGGACAGGGATGACAGCATACAGGGACAGTGTAACTGACAGGGATGATGGACAAGGGATGATGGGTCCAGGGATGACAGGACCAGGGACAGTGTAACTATCAGTGGCCAGGGATGACAGGAGATTACATTTTTTTTAACCCCATTTTTGTATATGATATTTACTTAGAATTGTCTAGCAAAAACAGTTCAACCACATGGATCATCATGTGAAATGTCTGTACTACAGACTCTGTTGGAACAACACCAAGGAAACTGTACCAGTCTATACCGAATACTGATAGGATCAGTAGCAGAGCCATGGCTAGTAGATAAACCAGATAGCATCAGCCCATGCTCTTACACACACACACACACACACACACATGCATGGGTGCACGCACACGCACACACACACACACACATACACTCAGCCATGTTTCTACAGTTGGGTGGAACTGGACTCAACCCTGCCCATGTCCTAGTCCCTGTGAACTAATTAATTAATTAGACCAGTGAATGACTGAGCTGACTATATTAATCGCCAGCAGCATACCACCTTGCATACCACTGCTGGCTTACCTCTGAAGCTAAGCAGGGTTGATCCTGGTCTGTCCCTGGATGGGAGCAGGGTTGGTCCTGGTCTGTCCCTGGATGGGAACAGGGTTGGTCCAGGTCAGTCCCTGGATGGGAGACCAGATGCTGCTGGAAGTGGTGTAGGAGGCGCTCTTCCCTCTGGTCTAAGGAGGTCTCAGGGCAGTGAAGGGGACATTACCCTGTAAAGGGTGCTGCCTTTCGGATGGGACATTAAACGAGTGTCCTGACACTCTGTGGTCATTAAAGATCCCATGGCACTTATCAAAAGTGCTATATAAATATATTATTAATAATGAAAGGTGAATGAGGCTTGTCTGTAGGCCTCAGTTTTGACTGTGTGTGAGTGTAAGGGAGGGAGTCGGTCACTGTGCGCTTTTACATGATGAGTAATTTTGCTTGATACCTGAAGACTTGGTTTATTACTCAGAGCTAGACTTTAGCTCAGTGGGCTAACACAGTCTTGTGGAGGGCTGGGGCAGACATTGTCATGTAAACACAATAAACACCCAATATGAACAACTTCTCACAAGAACAGATACCAGGCGGAAGTGTAGAGGGCAGCACTGCAGAGAGAGAGGGAAAGAGAGAAAGAAAGAGAGGGAGATATGGAGAGAGAGAGAGAGATCTACGTAACAGTGAGGTTCAGATCTGATCAAGGCGAGATTAATCAAGCCGTAAAGCTCGATTACCGGCTGAAAATAGCAGCAGCTTATTTTAATTAGATTGCTATGCAGCAGTGTGCACTGCGCAGCTTGGAGCTGCCCAACACACACACACACACACACACACACACACACACTGACACATGCACGCGCACACACAACCACACGTAAATGCACGCACACACACTATCTCTCTCTGATGCTTTCTGATTCATCTTAAAGGGATAAATAACTGATTCAATCATTCGATTATCACATCTTGACCAAGAAAGCATGTTCCAGAGTGGAGACTTATCAAAGAAGATACCCAGCTAGCACATAAAGTACTGAGAACCATGTGTTTCTTAGAGCTTGGTGAGAGCGTGGTTGTCCTATGGTTATTTTGCATACAACCTTCCCACAGCATTCTGGGAATGGTGCAGGATAGTTGCTTGGCTTTGGAACATTCTCAGCACATTTAAGGAACTTGACAAAATAACGTTATTGTCTTGGTATTTCATTACTTTAACAGAACGTTTCCTAAAAGTTCAAACATGGTTACATTTCATTTCAATTTTGGTAATGTTCTAGGAACGTTCTCCAACTGGTTTGACATTGGGAATGTTCTCACATTGTTCTGAGAACATTAAGAAACAACGTTCTTTGTGAATTTCAGTACTTCAGCATAACGTTTCCTACAAGTTTCGTCAAATTGTTCCGAGAACGTTAAGAAAACATTCCATAAAAAAACAAGAAAACTTTAGTAACGTTCAGAGAATGTTCTAAGAATGTTATTTAAAAACATATTAATTCCGTTCTCAGCATCAATAACACTCTATCTTATTAAGTGTGTTCAGGTGTGTTCGCCGCACCCACTAATTGGCCACACCTGATCTTAATGAGTGTTTGTTTCCTTTGAAATGGGGTCTGTTTGAATAGACTAAAATTAACAGCTTTGTATGAGTTTAAAGAAACAGGACATGCTAGCCCCATCCTTGTGGCGCAGTGGACTAATTCCATGGATAGAGGACAGCAGATCCTGAGTTCAAATCTCACCGATGCTGTGCCACAATAAAAAAAGTAATGTGTTTGCATGATTAATGGCTAAGCAAATTAATTTCCATGTGTCCTATCTGTGCTTGGAGTTCAAAAAAGTTAACCTATGTTAGCTGTGTTATTAAAAGTCTTGTTGGAACATGTTCTCAGAACATTATTTAATTACCTTCAAATAACCTATAATTTCCGTTCTCAGAACATTAATGAAAACTTTCAGGGAACCATAGTAAAACGTTCTCAGAACCTCCCTGCAACCTAAAAATGAACGTTTCCAGAACAGGCAACATTTTCACTTCAGTTCTCAGAACGTTTAAAAAACTTTAAGTTTTACCATCAGGAAACGTATGGCTTCATTCCCAGAACCAATTGGAAACTTTCAAGGAACCAAATGTGCTAGCTGAGTCAACATTGGCCTCTTATCTTGCCTTTTTCTTGGGTTTAAATGAGTTTAATAAACCCATTCATCATAACTGAATACCACACAGAAGCCTTGACTGACTAGATTTTTAAATGCAAGGAGTACTGAATGTATAAAATACATCTAGTTTGAATTCTGTCCATTATTTGCCTGCATGTGCAACTCCACCCATTAATTTCTCGACATCCTTATTTGGGCTGAGAACGTCTTGAACGCATGTGCCATTTCATTGAAAAGGCGTGAGATGGATACCTACACATATCCAATTAAACGCCATTCATCTGTGGAAAGGGGCGAGGCAGCAGAGGGAAACCCTTGCAGTCTGTGGGTGGGAGTTGGTGGAGGGGGCGGGGTTAGAAGCCGGAAGTGTCTCCCGACTGGCCCAGCTGTCATCGACTAGAAGAGACCATTCGCACCGGCTGACTTAGATATGCAGAAAATTGAAAAAAGCTAAAATATGTCAACATCTAGCAACCATAAGGACATGACGACAATTTAGAGGTACATAATGCACGATATAGATTCAGTTTCAGAAATGTAATGTCGTACCAGAGAATTGCACTCAGGTTTATACCCGTAGTAGGGAATTGCAAGAAAAATGACGACAACGATTGGTGCTATGCTATGACATTGAACACACAGGACACGAAACCGACGAGGTCGTTTAAAGATACACACACCATTTAATACCAATATCACTGCAGATCCAGCCCGTGTATCGCTGTCGGTGAATTTTCGGATACATTGTTTAATTTGTCATCGACATTGTTGCCTATCTGCGTCGATTGCTCGTTAGTTCGGCTACAATGTATCTACTCTAGTAGCTTGTCGGCTATTACCCTAGCGGCTTTTATACGGGGAACTAGGCTACCCTAGATCCAGCACAGAAAAGAGACGTCACCAGCATTTTCTTATTTAAATGGTCACGACGGAGGAGGTCATTGCAGAAAAAAAATCTAGATATTCGGTAGGTGTTGGTGTGTTTACCGTCATTATAACGCGCGGGCATAGACACATATAGACCGCATATAGACCAACGCTGATAATCGCAATGTATTTGATTGACAGGGCACATGGAGCCCAATGCAGCAGCTGTTAGCTTGCTAGCCACATAACGACCTTTGGGAAGAGAAACGTCAACTAACAGCGTAGCCAGCCTGCCTGGCTGGTGCTATGTGCTTCTACCGCAGCTAACCTACGCAGGTTCACTCAGGTGTTTTCTGTTGAGGCCTGCTAGTGCTACTGCTATGCTAAGTCTGTGTTATTTTATCATGTAGCCTTGGCCTACTGTGGCTGAGCGAGTCAATGATTTAATCTCATTGAGTTACATCACTAGCAGTCTGCAGTTGCAGCAAAGTCACTGCAGTTGGCAAGGCTGGTGTTGTTTTGGAAGGCCTGTAGGATCAAATTGTGGAATGACAGCCTTTGTATTTATGTCCCCCCCCGTCTCCCTCCCTCGACCCTGTCTCCCCTCCCTCCCTCGACCCTGTCTCCCCTCCCTCCACCCTGTCTCCCCTCCCTCCCTCCCTCGACCCTGTCTCCCCTCCCTCCCTCGACCCTGTCTCCCCTCCCTCCCTCGACCCTGTCTCCCCCTTTCTACCTCACCCACTCTTCCCCCTACATTACCCATCCCCCCCTCTCCCTCCCTCGACCCTGTCTCCCCTCCCTCCCTCGACCCTGTCTCCCCTCCCTCCCTCGACCCTGTCTCCCCTCCCTCCCTCCCTCGACCCTGTCTCCCCCTTTCTACCTCACCCACTCTTCCCCCTACATTACCCATCCCTCCCCCTTCTTTCTCGCTCATGTCTTCACTCCTGTCCTCTCCCTCACTCCTCTCCTTCCCCCATGTTATACAGTAGGAAATAGGCCTAGAAGACACTGAGATAAGAAGAACCAAGTTGAGGAGGAAATATCGTCTTTACCCCGGGATTCATAAATGGACGACTACGGCTTTGGAGTTCTGGTGAAGAATAACGGCAGTGGCAACAAATCTGCTTTCCCCGTGAGGATCCCCCCTCACCTCCAACCCCAGCCCTCCCACCTCCAACCCCAGCCCTCCCACCTCAACCACCCAGCCAATCCCCCCAGCCCCCCCTCATTCATCAACAGCACCTCGGCCACCAATGGAGGAGGTAGCGCCTGGCTGTTCCCCTCCGTAGCACCCCACAGTAACATGCAGGATGAGATCCTTGACTCCGACAAGGCCAAAGCCCTGGACCTCCAGGACCTGCAGGAGAAGGCCCAGCCGCAGGCCCTCTCCCCTGGGCAGCAAGAGGCCGGAGGTGACCTAGGGGAGCTGGATGGATCCCTACCCGAGGACGGCTCCATGGAGAAGGGCTCGTTGGAGACCAGTAGTGGGAAGGAGAAGCTTAGGGGTGGGATGGACTCTCCTCCAGTGTTGGGGGGGTTTGACTACCAGGACAGCCTGGGGATGGGGACGTCTGGAGCCCAGTCCACCACCACCACCTCCTCCTTGACCTCCTTCAACAACTGGTCCCCGACCATACCTTCCAACCCCTCCCCCGTTATCGGCGAGGACGTCGGGGGTGGGTTCTTCGGCCCGGCTGGTTCCAACGCTAACGGACCCCCGATGCTGTTCCAGAACTTCTCCCACCACGCGGGGCCTGGCTTCGGAGGGGCGGGGGGCAGCTTCTCCCCCCAGATCGGCCCGGTCTCCCAGCACCACCCTCCTCCCCACCACTACCATCCCCACAACCAGGGGGTCCCCCCTCAGCACCGTCGCTCTCCAGCCTCCCCCCACCCACCCCAGCCCTCCTTCCCTCCTCACCCCCACCGCTCTGGAGCTTTCAATCAGCTTCCCCACCCGGCCCAGTCCAAGCCCCCCTCCCCTTGGGGAAGCTACCAGAGCCCTGCTCCTCCCACCTCCACCTCCTGGAGCCCTGGGGGAGGTGGGTACGGTGGCTGGGGAGGGTCACAGGGGGTTCGAGAGTACCGCAGGGGCCTCAATGGAGGGGTGACGGCCCTCAACTCCCTCTCACCACTGAAGAAGTCTTTCCCCAACAACCAGGTACTGTTCTAGCTAGATATACTGCACACTCCCATCTAACAACCTGGTACTGTACTAGCTAGATATACTGCACACTCCCATCTAACAACCTGGTACTGTACTAGCTAGATATACTGCACACTCCCATCTAACAACCTGGTACTGTACTAGCTAGATATACTGCACACTCCCATCTAACAACCTGGTACTGTACTAGCTAGATATACTGCACACTCCCATCTAACAACCTGGTACTGACTAGCTAGATATACTGCACACTCCCATCTAACAACCTGGTACTGTACTAGCTAGATATACTGCACACTCCCATCTAACAACCTGGTACTGTACTAGCTAGATATACTGCACACTCCCATCTAACAACCTGGTATTGTTAGATGGATATGGCACAACTCATACCTGCTAAGACCGCATGTCCCAATGGCCTCAGACTGATGAGTAGCTTAACCATATTCATATAACGGCCTACAATTAACTAGTCAATGATTTTCTTTCATTTCAATGTTTTGCCAAACTCAAATTGTGCTTGATTTAGTTGGTTATGATATAATTTATTCACGACCACAAGCTGTAATCCAGCTAATGCTGTTGTCTATTGAGCCATAATATAAACTGTCTGTCATGCACTTCAATGGTACTATCCCACATGTATTACATGGTACAGTCCTATATAATATTGCCCTATCTTCCAGGTTCCCTCTCAGAAGTATCCTCGTAATAACTCTGGGTTCAACCACAAGGCCTGGATGGAAGACAGCATGAGTCGCACTGACAACTTCCCTTTCCAGGTGAGTGAAGCGATGAGCAAACTGTAGAGGGAAAATATATTTATCCACCCTTATAGGACAATGAAAGTGGACTTGAAACATGCTTTTATATTGTTAAAACCAACACGTGTAGCCTTGTAAATGCATTTTTGATACAATTATCAGAGCCAAATTATATGTTCTGATATGCGCAATACAGGACCCATCAAAGGAAATGATGAGCAAATATGATCTAGATTCTAGTAAGTAGAGCATCTGATAACATCAATGACAATCAGGCCAACTAAACAACTAAATGATGAAACTCACGTGTAATTAACTATGTATTGTATTTGTAGTCTTCTAGATCTGTGAGTGTGGTGGTAAGCGTATTCCATGCCGAGGCCTAATCCGGTAATCAGTGTTCATCCAAAATAGCACCATATTCCCTATATAGTGTACTACTTTTAACCAGAGCCTGGTAGTGCACTATATAGGGAAATGGGTGCCATTTCGGAGGGAAACCCCAATCTTCTTCTGTGGTTGTTAGAGATGCAGTGCGTTAAAGATGCAACAACGCCTTTATGACAAATATTCACATCCTACATCCTTTCTTCTTTGAGGTACTCGCAGATCTGACATGACCTGGATTGGCTAAAGCAGTAGGGTGTAAATCTAGCTTTAGCTTTCCAGTCACACACAGATCAGTGATTTACTTCAAGGAAGGGTTTATTTGAAAAGCATTCAGTGTCTATCTACAGGGGCATGTGAGTAAAGCTGTTGATGGCTTACATCTGGAGATATCTCTGTGGAATCAGATGAATAGATTTTGGTGGTATTTTATTCGATAAGCGTCACCACAGATTGTCTCTGTGGATGTGTAACTGTTTAGAGGGTCTAAAGTACCAGGACAACACAGTAGTCATCTATTATCAGAGCAAAACTGTGTCAAGGATCTAGATTAGATCCTACCACCTCTGGGTTCTAGAGTCAGAATGGTTCTGTCTTCCTGTTCTTAGAACACCGCATGCTAATCATCTTTTTCCCTGTCTGTCTGTGTGTCTCTCAGCAGGAGAGAACCCGTTCCTTTGATGGCTTCAGCATGCACTCTCTGGAGAACAGTCTGATTGATATTATGAGGGCTGAACAGGATTCCTTGAAAGGTGGGTTTCTCTGTTTCACACAGTATGAAAAAACAGCCTGGGCCAGTCTTCACAAAGCGTCTCAGAATAAGAGTGCTGTTCTTAAATCCTTTATTGAAATAATGAATATGATTATATGGACAGGGGGGGACCTGATCCTAGATCAGCACTCCTACTCTGAAATGCTTTGTGAATATAGGCCCTGGTATTTTGGAATACTCCACAAACACAGTAATGGCATATGTTCTATGTAGAGATAGAAGATTGATGTCACATAATTCTGACCGGTTGGTAAAATGGCTTCTTAGCTCAAATCGGTGCACCTACACTGGTACCAACACAAGTGTGGTTGTCTTATCGGAGGCCGTTGTTCTATCTTGCCGATGCAGCGTAAACTCCGCCAGCTGTATGTTATCTATGTCGTCGTTCACGAAAATCTAATATTAAGGAAGTCTCAAGGTTTTGCTCGCCTGAGGTAGAGTATCTCATGATAAGCTGTAGACCACACTATTTACCAAGAGCGTTTTCATCTATATTTTTCGTAGCTGTCTATTTACCATCACAAACCGATGCTGGCACTAAGACCACACTCAATGAGCTGTATAAGGCCATAAGCAAACAGGAAAACGCTCATCCAGAGGCGGCGCTCCTAGTGGCCGGGGACTTTAATGCAGGGAAACTTAAATCCGTTTTACCTCATTTCTACCAGCATGTTAAAGGTGCAACCAGAGGGGAAAAAAAACTCTAGACCACCTTTACTCCACACTGAGACGCATACAAAGCTCTCCCTCGCTCTCCATTTGGAAAATCTGACCATAACTCTATCCTCCTGATTCCTGCTTATAAGCAAAAACTAAAGCAGGAAGCACCAGTGACTCGGTTAATAAAAAATGGTCAGGTGACGCAGGTGCTAAGATACAGGACTCTTTTGCTAGCACAGACTGGAACATGTTCCGGGATTCTTCAGATAGCATTGAGGAGTACACCACATCAGTCACTGGCTTCATCAATAAGTGCATCGATGACGTCATCCCCACAATGACCGTATGTACATACCCCAACCAGAAGCCATGGATTACAGGCAACATCCGCACTGAGCTAAAGGGTAGAGCTGCCGCCTTTTAAGGAGCGGGACTCTAACCCGGACGCTTATAAGAAATCCCGCTATGCCCTCCGACGAACCATCAAACAGGCAAAGCGGCAATACAGGACTAAGATTGAATCATACTACACTGGCTCCGACGCTTGTCGGATGTGGCAGCGCTTGAACACTATTACAGACTATGAAGGGAAGCACAGCCACGAGCTGCCCAGTGACACGAGCCTACCACACAAGCTAAATCTATTCTACAGTGAGGGAAAAAAGTATTTAATCCCCTGCTGATTTTGTACGTTTGCCCACTGACAAAGACATGATCAGTCTATCATTTTAATGGTAGGTTTATTTGAACAGTGAGAGACAGAATAACAACAAAAAAATCCAGAAAAACCCATGTCAAAAATGTTATAAAATGATTTGCATTTTAATGAGGGAAATAAGTATTTGACCCCTCTGCAAAATATTACTTAGTACTTGGTGGCAAAACCCTTGTTGGCAATCACAGAGGTCAGACGTTTCTTGTAGTTGGCCACCAGGTTTGCACACATCTCAGGAGGGATTTTGTCCCACTCCTCTTTGCAGATCTTCTCCAAGTCATTAAGGTTTTGAGGCTGACGTTCGGCAACTCGAACCTTCAGCTCCCTCCACAGATTTTCTATGGGATTTAGGTCTGGAGACTGGCTAGGCCACTCCAGGACCTTAATGTGCTTCTTCTTGAGCCACTCCTTTGTTGCCTTGGCCGTGTGTTTTGGGTCATTGTCATGCCCTGGTTGAGGGAAGGAGGTTCTCACCCAAGATTTGACGGTACATGGCCCCGTCAATCATCCCTTTGATGCGGTGAAGTTGTCCTGTCCCTTTAGCAGAAAAACACCCCCAAAACATAATGTTTCCACCTCCATGTTTGACGATGGGGATGGTGTTCTTGGGGTCATAGGCAGCATTCCTCCTCCTCCAAACACTGCGAGTTGAGTTGATGCCAAAGAGCTCGATTTTGGTCTCCTCTGACCACAACACTTTCACCCAGTTCTCCTCTGAATCATTCAGATGTTCATTGGCAAACTTCAGACGGGCCTGTATATGTGCTTTCTTGAGCAGGGGGACCTTGCGGGCGCTGCAGGATTTCAGTCCTTCACGGCGTAGTGTGTTACCAATTGTTTTCTTGGTGACTATGGTCCCTGCTGCCTTGAGATCATTGACAAGATCCTCCCGTGTAGTTCTGGGCTGATTCCTCACCGTTCTCATGATCATTGCCACTCCACGAGGTGAGATCTTGCATGGAGCCCCGGGCCGAGGGAGATTGACAGTTCTTCCATTTGCAAATAATCGCACCAACAGTTGTCACCTTCTCACCAAGCTGCTTGGCGATGGTCTTGTAGCGCATTCCAGCCTTGTGTAGGTCTACAATCTTGTCACTGACATCCTTGGAGAGCTCTTTGATCTTGGCCATGGTGGAGAGTTTGGAATCTGATTGATTGCTTCTGTGGACAGGTGTCTTTTATACAGGTAACAAGCTGAGATTAGGAGCACTCCCTTTAAGAGACACCTGGGAGGCAGAAATCTTTCTGATTGAGAGGGGGTCAAATACTTATTTCCCTCATTTATAATGCAAATCAATTTATAACATTTTTGACATGCGTATTTCTGTATTTTTGTTGTTGTTATTCTGTCTCTCACTGTTCAAATAAACCTACCATTAAAATTATATGTCTTTGTCAGTGGGCAAACGTACAAAATCAGCAGGGGATCTAATACTTTTTTCTCACACTGTATGCTCGCTTCGAGGCAAGCAACACTGAAGCATGCATGAGAGCATCAGCTGTTCCGGACGACTGTGTGATCATGCTCTCCGTAGCCGATGTGAGTAAGACCTTTTTATAAAGGTTAACATTAACAAGGCCGCAGGGCCAGACAGATTACCAGGACATGTACTCCGAGCATGCGCTGACCAACTGGCAAGTGTCTTCACTGACATTTTCAACCTGTCCCTGACTGAGTCTGGAATACCAACATGTTTCAAGCAGACCACCATAGTCCCTGTGCCCAAGAACACTAAGGTAACCTGCCTAAATGACTACAGACCCGTAGCACTCACGTCTGTAGCCATGAAGTGCTTTGAAAGGCTGGTCATGGCTCACAACACCATTATTCCAGAAACCCTAGACCCACTCCAATTTACATACCGCCCCCAACAGATCCACGATTATGCAATCTCTATTGCACTCCACACTGCCCTTTCCCACTTTGACAAAAGGAACACCTACGTGAGAATGCTATTCATTGACTACAGCTCAGCGTTCAACACCATACTGCCCTCAAAGCTCATCACTAAGCTAAGGACCCTGGGACTAAACACCCCCCTCTGCAACTGGATCCTGGACTTCCTGACGAGCCGTCCCCAGGTGGTAAGGGTAGGTAACAACATATCTGCCACGCTGATCCTCAACACTGGGGCCCCTCAGGGGTGCGTGCTCAGTCCCCTCCTGTACTCCCTGTTCACCCATGACTGCATGGCCAGGCACAACTCCAACACCATTAACTTTGCAGATGACACAATAGTGGTAGGCCTGATCACAGACAACGATGAGACAGCCTACAGGGAGGAGGTCAGAGACCTGGCCGTGTGGTGCCAGGATAACAATCTCTCCCTCAACATAATCAAGACAAAGGAGATGATTGTGGACTACAGGAAAAGAAGGACCGAGCACGCCCCCATTCTCATCGACGGGGCTGTAGTGGAGCAGGTTGAGAGCTTCAAGTTCCTTTTTGTCCACATCACCAACAAACTATCACGGTCCAAACACACCAGGACAGTCGTGAAGAGGGCACGACAAAGCCTATTCCCCCTCAGGAGACTGAAAAGATTTGGCATGGATCCTCAGATCCTCAAAAAGTTATACAGCTGCACCATCGAGAGCATCCTGACTGGTTGCATCACTGCCTGGTATGGCAACGGCTCAGCCTCCGACCGCAAGGCACTACAGAGGGTAGTGCGTACTGCCCAGTACATCACAGGGGCCAAGCTTCCTGCCATCCAGGACCTCTATACCAGGCGGTGTCAGAGGAAGGCCCTAAAAATTGTCAGACTCCAGCCACCCTAGTCATAGACTGTTTTCTCTGCTACCGCACGGCAAGCGATACCGGAGCGTTAAGCCTAGGTCCAAAAGGCTTCTTAACAGCTTCTACCCCTAGGCCATAAGACTCCTGAACAGCTAATCAAATGGCTACCCAGACTATTTGCATTATCCCCCGCCCCCTCTTTTACGCTGCTGCTACTCTGTTCATTATCTATAATATGCCATTTAGCAGACACTTTTATCCAAAGAGACTTACAGTCATGCGTGCATACATTTTTTTGTGTATGGGTGGTCCCGGGGATCGAACCCACTACCTTGGCGTTACAGGCGGCGTGCTCTACCAGCTGAGCTACAGAGGACCACATGCGTAGTCACTTTAACTATACCTACACGTACATATTACCTCGACTAACCGGTTTCCCCACACATTGACTCTGTACCGGTACCCCCTGTATATAGCCTCCCTACTGTTATTTTTACTGTTATTTTACTGCTTTTATTTTTTACTTATCTATTGTTTACTTAACACTTATTTTTCTTAACTACATTGTTTGTTAAGTAAGAATTTCACTGTAAGGTCTACACCTGTTGTATTCGGCGCATGTGACATAAAATGTGATTTGGTTTTACTCGTAAGAGATGATAATCTTTGTCAGTCTTTTGAACAATGTATCCTGCTGAATTCCCTAGCTGCGGTAGTGCAGAGTAGAGGAGAAACAGCCTTACTAAAGACTGAGTCCTCTGAATGGTGGGAGTACTGAGCAATACTCTTCTCTTAACCTCCTCAATCTCACACACACCTACCTGTTAAATTAACGCTATGCTGGCACTTTGATCTCTGCTCCACTCTCCATTCTCTCCACCACCATGAATTAAAACATTTGGCTTACGTTTTGTCGCATACCATCTCTAAAGACATGTTTTATAGGCAAGACCCAGACTGCTCTTCAGAAGGAGTTTGTCACTATGTTAATGCAGGCCAGCAGAGCCACCACTAATTTCCCGTCTCTGTTCATGTCTCGCTATCGGTTGGCTGTTAAGTCAGAGTTCTCTGGATGCTTTGATGGTTCTGCTGCTCATCTCAACTGTCATTCTCCTCCGTACATCACAGAACAGCTACAGTTGTTGAAATATGGTGGATATACAGTATGGAGTGAGAATGTTAGAATATGGTTGATATATGGAGTGAGAATGTTAGAATATGGTGGATATATGGAGTGAGAATGTTAGAATATGGTGGATATATGGAGTGAGAATGTTAGAATATGGTGGATATATGGAGTGAGAATGTTAGAATATGGTGGATATATGGAGTGAGAATGTTAGAATATGGTGGATATATGGAGTGAGAATGTTAGAATATGGTGGATATATGGAGTGAGAATGTTAGAATATGGTGGATATATGGAGTGAGAAGGCAAAATAATATGCATATTCTAACTGACTTCTGTCTCTTCCTCTCCAGGTCGCTATGGTTTCTCTCACCAGGGTGGAGACGGGTCTTTGCCCATGAATGGTATGGAAATGTTATATTTTGCCTCAATACTATAAAGTTTATAGCTTTGTTCAGCCATTCACAATACAGGTAGTCAATTGGATGCAAGTTGTTCATGGGGTGTACATTATGTTGTAACCCTGTGCTGTTAAGAGTTGTTATGAAGGTTTTTGTCTTGTTTTACATGCAGCTAGGAGCTATGGCAGAAGACGAGGTAAAGCCAAACCCCAAATGTCTTCATGTTTTAGCCTACATCATGTCATTATTTGCAAAGCGGCCATTACACAGTACATGCTGTCTGTCTGGTTTGGCCTCGCTGTGTCTGAAATGGCACCCAGGGGGAATAGGATGTCATTTCAGACGCAACTTATCTGTGTTTGACCCTTAAATGCTGCCTTTTCATGAGGCCCCGACTGAACCTGCCGAGGAAGACCTCTTAAGTCCCAGGGAGGATTTTAAATAAATAAATAAAAACATCAACATATATTAATTCAATCCAAATACTATAAAGCATTTGATAAGAACTTCCCTGTAGATTGTGTGGCATACTGCTCAGTGTTGAGTTACATACTTTAACCTGATAAAGTGTTGAAAATTGAGTTCCAGGTCGTCTTTATTGCAGTCGTGCTGACTGACCGTCTCACAAGATTGCTATATTAATAACGTTCAACACTTGTGTTTGTTGTGAGATCTGATCATCTGTGCAGCGCGACAGCAAAAAAGATGATCTGACATAATTGTCGGGTGCCTGTTTCCTGCTGGGCTTTTATGACCTGACTGTGGTGGCTTGTCACTAGACTTTAGCAAAACATCAAATGTTGCAAGCACTTGAGGAAATCATGACTGGTTTCATGATCATGGTTCTCGTTTGTCTTCATCACAATAAAAAATAGCTTCATTTGAGTTATTTTGATTCCAATTAATGTACCGCAATTTTATTGTAAGTGTATTTATTTGGGGACAATCTTTCCCTTTTTCCACGACTGATTCAAACAGAGCTGAGCCAAGCTGGACTGAGCTGGCCTGGTTAAACCCAAGCTGTACTGAGCTGGCCTGGTTAAACATCCACAATAATTTTTGGAAAGGACAATGTGAAAATGAAATATCGGAGCCAGCACAGTATGGTTTTAAAATAAATATTATAACCACAAATAGGTGCTAAGTGGCATAAAGAAATCCAAGTCCAGGCACTCACTTGGGTTTGAAAGTTAAAAAGCCTTTAATGTATGGGACGTTAAAATACATCAATGCATATCGGCTTAAGTCTTCATCAGGGTGTCTGGGTTAGTACGGTTTGGGTTGGCATGATGGTGTGAAATAAGTATCTCATATCTACCGATCTATCTCTCTGCCCTCCAGGTCACTCTAACTTGTTCCCCATGGAGGACGAGCGGTCCTTCGGAGAGGACGAGTCAGGTGACCAGGGACTTCCTGATTTAGGCTCTGCTCACTGTTTCCCGCACCTAAACGGAGAGCGAGTGGAGAGATACTCACGCAAGGTGTTTGTTGGAGGACTGCCCCCCGATATAGACGAAGGTATTGATCAATGAACAGAATAATACACCTTCTACAATGTTGTTCTCGGGTTAAAAATAATGCTTTGAGAGTTGTCAGTTTTCTATGGTAATGGATCCCTGACATCGGATGTCATAGAGGCTTAGAGGCTGTGTACTGCAACTACAGGCTCCTGAAGAGCCTTTGTAGCTGACTAGCTTTGACTCTTTCATTCTCAGATGAGATCACTGCCAGTTTCCGCCGGTTTGGTCACCTGTTTGTCGATTGGCCCCACAAGGCTGAGAGCAAGTCCTATTTCCCACCCAAAGGTGAGTCTGATATGGTCACAATGGCCAGGAAATACTCAGGGCCCTAGGAATGAAGGAAATACTCAGGGCCCTAGGAATGAAGGGAATACTCAGGGCCCTAGGAATGAAGGGAAATAGATGAAGGTCATGAGAGTATTGAGCGCGTTCTTTCCCCTCTCTAGGTTATGCATTCTTACTGTTCCAAGACGAGAGCTCTGTCCAGGCTCTGATCGATGCCTGTATCGAGGAGGATGGCAAGCTCTACCTCTGTGTCTCCAGCCCCACCATCAAGGACAAGCCTGTGAGTGGCAGTATTTAAAAATGTTTTTCACTGTAATTAAAGTTATTGGTGGGAGTTGTCTGTCCTCCTTGTCAATCTACCACTTCTGGTAAATAGTTGAGATCAGCCTAGTCCACTCAAATCAAATTTGATTTGCCACATGCGCCGAATACAACCTTACAGTGAAATGCTTACTTACAAGCCCTTAACCAACAATGCAGTGTTAAGTAAAAAATAGTTCAGCCCTGTCCACTCACCTAGTTCAGCCCTGTCCACTCACCTAGTTCAGCCCTGTCCACTCACCTAGTTCAGCCCTGTCCACACACCTACAGTAGTTCAGCCCATCTCTGTCCACACACCTACAGTAGTTCAGCCCAGCCCTGTCCACACACCTACAGTAGTTCAGCCCATCTCTGTCCACACACCTACAGTAGTTCAGCCCAGCCCTGTCCACACACCTAGTTCACATCTAGTTGTATGGACATTGAAAGAGAGTTTTACAAACTTTGTATGGAATTTGTTAGACTTTTCTAGATGTTGTTTGAGCGTTATATGGGTGTTATCTGAACGTTGTCTGGCCATTCCTCTGTATTCCTCTAGGTCCAGATCCGTCCCTGGAACCTGAACGACAGTGACTTTGTGATGGACGGCTCTCAGCCTCTGGACCCCAGGAAGACCATCTTCGTAGGGGGTGTGCCACGTCCTCTACGTGCAGGTACTGGACTGGGTTTCTGTGTGAGAGGAATGGGGGGGAATGAGGAGGAGGGTGGAGTAGGGGAGAGAAGTGGGGGGGGAGAGGAAGAAGTGGGGGGGAGGGAGAAGTGGGGAATGGGGGAGAGGAAGTGGGGAGAGAGAGGAAGAAGTGGGGAATGGGGGGAGAGGAAGTGGGGAGGGAGAGGAAGAAGTGGGGAATGGGGGAGAGGAAGAAGTGGGGAATGGGGGGAGAGGAAGAAGTGGGGAGGGAGAGGAAGAAGTGGGGAGGGAGAGGAAGAAGTGGTGAATGGGGGGAGAGGAGGAGGAATGGGGGAGAGAAGGAGGAATGGGGGAAGGGAAGGAGAGAAGTGGGGGGAGAGGATAGAGGAATGGGGTGAGAGAGGGCAAGACCTGAAGACCCTGAGCTACAGTAATGCCTAGGCTTTAGCTCAGCAGGCTAACACTGTCTGGTGTGACAGACCAAGTCAGCCACATCATAAGCCTAATATGTAATGTGTTAATGTTCCAGTGGAGCTGGCCATGATAATGGATCGTCTGTACGGAGGAGTGTGTTATGCTGGCATCGACACGGACCCCGAGCTGAAGTACCCTAAAGGAGCGGGCCGTGTGGCATTCTCCAATCAGCAGAGCTACATCGCTGCTATCAGCGCTCGATTCGTTCAGCTGCAGCACGGCGAGATCGACAAACGGGTGAGTCAGTCTGGTCTTTGGTAGTTTAGCGGAGCCACATACACCTTGCATTTTGTCCAGGAGAAGAAACAGAGAGATGCACACAATAGTCTGAGCTTCTCCCCTCTAGTTTCTCCTTTGTCCCATTCAATCTGGGTATATGTTTAATCTCCCCTCCTCCCTCCCTCCCTCTTTCCCCTTCTGTCCTCCCCCCTCTCCCCCAGGTGGAAGTGAAGCCATACGTGCTGGATGACCAGCTGTGTGATGAGTGCCAGGGGACGCGCTGTGGAGGGAAGTTTGCTCCCTTCTTCTGCGCTAACGTCACCTGTCTCCAGTACTACTGTGAGTACTGTTGGGCTGCCATCCACTCCCGGGCCGGACGAGAGTTCCACAAGCCACTGGTCAAGGAGGGGGGAGACCGGCCCCGACACATATCCTTCAGGTGGAATTAGGGAGGGAGGGGAGGGTGACGGGCTGTTGTAGAAAATAAATGCACTTTTCTTTTTGCTGGATCCTATTTAGTTTGGAAAAGAAATCAACTTAAAAGCTTAATTTAATCTTTATTTTTTTAATCAGACTTTCTTCTAAGACAAATGCTAAGAAGAAGAAAAACTAAGTATAAGAAATCCCATTTTGAATTTAAGTTATGGTGTGCATGAGTACTTGGATGCGTTATTAGATATGAGAAGAAATGTTTCTTCTGACTTGACTGTACTTTTTTTTTCTCACATTAGCTGGCGAAGCTGCTTACATTTGTTGTCAAGAGTAACATAACATTTGAGTGAGGTATGTGCTGCACCTCAATCAGTATATTAACTATAACAGTTGCGTTTTAGAAGGGTGCACTTATTTTGTTACTTTACGCATGCAGGATTAGATTAATAATTGTATCGTTAACCAAAGGTTGAGAGCAACTGGTCGGGTTAAAGTTCAATAGTCAAATAAAACCACTGCAGAAGGGCAAACAGACCGACAATTCCCTTCATCATAAATAAACTGTTCAGAGTACATACAGAATAAAAAAATTATCCCCTCGGTATCGGGCCTAGCAGCGATTTACTGGCATGTGTTTCTAGATCATGGTTTAAATTGACTCTTTGTAGCCAAAATGGGCAAACCAAAGATTGGCCTAAAGACAAGTGATCAATGCCAGTTGATTATCTGAGGGGTTTAAGGACTATAAGACTCAATTTTCAGGTTCAGGAGGTCAGGAAGGCTAGTGCTGTTTTAAGTTGTTGAATTGCAGAGAGGGGGGAGGAAAAACAAGTCTTTGGAAAGACAGGTTTCAGCTGATAAAGACTACAGCCCTAGCTGTCTAGGCAGGGCTCAGGTATTGGCAGTAGTATTAGCTCACTTTATATTGTCAGGGATATTAGCATTGGACGCTAACATGCTAATGTTGTAGTACTAGTAAGAATGCACAGTACAGTGGTAGCTAGCTACAGTGTTCCCTGAGTGACTCATAGTATGCAGCCGGGTCCTGTCCTGTATGTGCTTTAGTGTTTAACCAACTCCTCTGGCTACCGTTGTCCAGCTAATTAACACAGAGAGGAGTTGGCTAAAGCACAGACAGACTGGACTACCAGGCTAGTCTCATGGTGATCTGACGCACTCTCTCTACCATGTCTGGAGTGTAGAGGAAGTAGATCCGAGCTGTGGCGAATGGATACGCTAGTGGATCCCAGCTGTGGAGGATGAATACGTTAGTAGCTGGACACTCTTTGAAGAATTTGCTGTCACAGAGATAAAGATATTATTTTATACATGGCCTGCTGATTTTTGTACAGTGTTTTATAGCTGATTATTTTGTCATGAACATATATACATTTATTATGCACTACTTTTCTAAATATTTTTTTCAATAGTCATTTTAGGCACATTTTTCACAAGATGGGATAAGTCTTTTTGCAATACCTCATTTTTTTCACTTGGTGAAAAATAATTTTGTACCTTTGTTACTAAGAGATCTGCATTTATGGTAAAACTTCATTTAAAAAAGAAAAAATGAATGATATTAATATAATTTTCAATTTAGCTTTTTATATATTTAAGTGCTGGTAAATGTTCAATTGTCTGGTGTGATTGTGTAGAGAAAAGATAAACAGTTAGCCAATCATGTACAGTACCGATTTATCTTTCATAATAATAAACCATAAGTACTGGATCATAAGGAATGACAAGACCTTTCTAAACTTATTTTGATAGTCTTGAAAATTATAATCAGCTTGTAGTGGGTAAGGAAAATCTTGGGAAAATGTTTTGGCTTGGGTGGATTAGTGAACCCTTATTCCCTTGTATCATGAGAGTGAATGATGACAGGTGTTCTAAAAACTATTTAGATTCTCATTCTGGAACTACCTGAAGGTTCCAGAATGTTCCAGTTATTCTAGGCATGCATGACATAATACAGAATAACAACATGACTATTGACTAGTGTTAATGCAGGAAACTATTGTAATGCACTAGATCTCTCTTCTTTTTATTTTTGTATGAGTTTTTAGTTCTCTTCTCTTTCAGATCACCTAATATCTATCCTCTCTTTCTCACCTAAAGTCTGCCTCCCTCACAGGCAGGCAGACAGACAGACCTGCTGTACATGCAGGATACCACAGTGATAACACTTGTATGAGTTTAGCCATATAGATGACACTTCTTCCAAAAGAGACTTGATCACTCCACCTGTTTGATGTGGCATGCTTTGGGACATAGACTTGAATGTGATTAATGTTGCAAGTTAACTTCGAGCCATTATGTGCAATACTTCTTCTTTCCTAAAACAGTCCCTCTCTTTCTGCAATGTAAATTATTTAAACCCATATAAACCATGTAAACATTAAAACATGATTATTTTCTCAGTCTACTATTGTTCATGCTGGTGTCTGCAAAGTAAAAAAAAAAAAAAAATAGTAACTTTCTACTAATATATAACTGAATTTATTTTTTAACATTCGTTTTGTGCTTATTCAATTATTTTGCTACTACCATGCTACTGTGATTGAGAAAACATTGTATATACTAAGTTGATAACGTATTTAGCATTTGTTATATTTTCAATTGAAATGAAAAACTATCATTTGGATCAGATTTTTATATTTTTTGGGGTGATGTTGAACTTGTTGATGTCTAGGTTTTCTAATTGCTGTACTGTGCGCCACATTTCCAGAGGAATAATGTCTGTTAGTATTACTTGATTGCGAAAAATGTCAATAGTTTTTAATGGTATGCTGGGAAGGTTGTATTTATTGATATACATTTTTTTACTTGATATCATCTTGATTTTTATTATGTCATTTCACATTTATAAGTTCCGATTTTTATACCCCCCCCCCATTATGTTATGTGGTAACAGACGTCAGTTTTTATAGTTGGTTTGTAGAACTGAAGTAAAAATCAAGATCTAATGTCATCTAATCATTTGCAGCCAACTATTTATAACTGTATGCATACAACATTTGAAGTATTTGTAATGTGAGATGTTGAAAGAATAAAACTCATCTGTGAGGAGACAAGTGGTTGAAGTCAATTTCTTGAAGAAAGCAAGGCATGTGTGTTGTTCGAATTGTACATGTATGTACTGAAAAAGGAAAACGCGCACAGATTTTTTTTTCTCAGTACATTCCTTTTGAACCCTGCACCCAAATATGTATTATTACAAACTATTGAATCGAACACTCCAATCTCTCATTCTGTTGCTAAAAGTGGACACTTAACTCCACTCATGGATTTAAAACCATTTGGATTGGTATAAATATATTACATGAGTCCATTACTTTTTTAAATCCATGATGGGGAGTAAGTGCACACTTCATGGAGAAGATTGTTCCTCCTCACAACACCCCACCCTTTCTACATTGTTTTGTTCCTCTTTTTATTTGTGTGAAGTGTGTTAACTGCATTTGACTTGACTAGAAGGGTAGAGAATTGGACCACAACCGTTGAGTGCAGCTGTGTGTGACAAACACCTGCAGTGGTTTCTCACACATCTGGCCTGCTGAACCAGGTCAGACATGGCTATTTATAGACTCCAGCAGATCCAATCCTCCAGCCCGGACCTTTGTCTCCTGAAACCAACAACGACAGATACCTAGAGGTTTGAGAAGTGTATTTGATAGTGGTCTCAGCAGGCCGCTGCAGTATGTGCTATTGAATGTCTGCCAGAAAAAAGAAAGCACCGCCATCTCCTGGCGAAGAGAAACATTGTAATGCAGCATGGCAAATCTTTTATTTTCATCAATCCATTTGGCTGGCAGTGGCAAATTGTACTGCTCTTTTGGTCAGTGAGTGACAACACTAATGTTTACCAAATAAGTGATTAGCAGCTAAATCGAGAATTAAATAATTGTGCGTTTTTGCATCTTTTACTGGATCAACAGATTGATGTTTACAGACTGGGCACGTGCAGCTAATCCTAACTGGTCGAGGTAGGGTACGGGCTCGAGACGAGGGACTGTCCGTTTACTAGCCTAACTAGCCAGCAGCATTTTTCTAGAGATTTAGCTAGCTAACGTTAGCTTCGAGTTATTGTTGATAAACAGGCATAGAAATAAGATGCCAGGTGCTCAGTTCAAGGCAGTTTACGTGCCAAGTTTTGGATCTCAATCCTCACGATGTAGTCAAAAAGATGGACAGCAAACGAAAAAGTACTTGATCGAGTTGTCCTGCTCACAGAGAAGACACGATGCGTTGTCAACGAAAAATAAGATCAAATTAACCAAGTGTAAGCCTGCACTGTTCAAGAAGAAACGAAAGGAGGAGAGAAGGTCGATGCCTCCACGACGACCCGTGATAGACAGATTGACAGCTGTCCGAAGTCAAGGTGGAGGAGAGCGATCACAACATCAGAAACGGGGAAGTCCTGATGTTGGGCAAAAATGTAGCTACACTAAAATAACGTTATCCAGAATATTGTCAGAATAAGTAGTTATCTATCAGCAGATGTCATGTGGTGGTCAGGTTAACACATCTAGCAGCTAGCTAACTTTACGTTAGGTGCAATGTCAATGGTAGGCTACCCAACTCAACCCCAGGCCCTGTTAGAATTCTTTAAAAGTGCATGAATCCATCCTTACTTCCTGGAAGTATTCACTGATTAGAATGACTAGGCAAATTAATGCTATGTGTGTCTTTCAGTTCACCTGTCCAATCATGTCTAAACAGTGCTAATTTCAAGGAAGCTAGGATGGAAGGATGCACTTTTAAATATTTAAACGGGGCCGCAGCCTCGTTCCTTCCTTGTTCCTCCATGTCCAATACAGGCACTGCTCAGAGCATGATGAGTGAAGACATCTTCACCTTCTACCAGAGAGACAAGCACACATCAACCAACCAAACCGTAAGTTTGATGCTGTATTCAAAAATATTTCTGATTTATTTGTACGGTTTGTGTCTGTTGCCTCCATTTCCTGGCAGTCTTTCAGCTGTTGAATTGTGTTGTACCTGTCACAGACCTACCTTTATTAAACAATTGTACTGTCTCTAACCTACCAAGTTTTTATATGACGTTGATATGGGCTTTGCCATAACTCGTGTTACTTCTCTCTCTCCTCCCCAGCAGTGGGCAGCCAGACAGGCTGTGTTGAGGACCATCGGTAGGATGCTGCAGGAGAACAGGAGCATCAGAGAGAGACTGGTCTCCCTCAGCCAGAGCAGTCAGGTTATAAATTAAACTCAGACCGAAGACTAGATTACAATCTGGGATTAATACATAGATTATGGAACAAATCTTTCCCTCTCAAACTCAGGAATGGAAACGTTTTCTTTGTTTTGCCCAAGTTTATGGACTACCTTTAAAATGTGCTGATTTGAGATGGAATGAAGATTAAGTTATTTATGTTACCTGTAACTTTACCTGTACTGTACATCTCCAGCAATCTGTTCCTTTAGTTTCCTCTTTAATAGACTGGTTGAAGAAATTGACTATAGGTTGGTTTTGATGGGGAACACACATATTTTGACTGTTGACACAGATTTTGCCTGTTGTCACAGATTTTGACTGTTGTCATGGGGAAAGAAGAGTTCTGAATTAAAACCACGTCTTGAGGAGAAAGTGTTGTTAATTTCCGTTATGTCTGATGAGCTATAACAGGTCAGCCAACCCTCCTGGAGAGCTACTACTGGGTATGAAGGCTGTTGCTCCAGTCCTTCTTCCTCAAGGAGAACCTCTCCTCTTTTTCCACTGCTGTCGGTTTGTGTGTGTGTGTGTAGGGACACACAATACTGTACACTCAGCCACCTAAAGGTTGAATACACAGGTCAGCCACAGCTCAACTTCCTCAGAGGTTCTCAGTAGAGCCTGGGAGTGTCCCAAATTACACTCTATAACCTTTATAGTGCACTACTTCTGAACAGAGCTTTTGTGTTTCTGTTTCCTGCTCCTTATTATCTCTATTTATTAGTGAATTAACAACCCACGGCAACATGTGGTTCTGCTTATCCTAACAGTAAAATAATGGGAGGTGTAATATGCACAATTGATTATATAAATTGTTGAGCAGTTTCATAATGTTTAGAATTATAGGCAACATTAGCTGTAGTATTAACAGGCCAGTTGTGTTGCAACACACAACTGCAACACAAATATTATTTTTCTAGAGTTTGGCCTACAGTACACATAACACACAGAAAAACAACCCCAAAAGGATCAGTTATATTTGATCAACTGACACAGTCATCTATCTAATCTAGAGTATTTAAAATAAGGTACAGTAAGTGTCTGGTAAGACATTAGACTACACCTCTCCCTTATTTCATAGGTCATTTTGTGGGACTCCCAATTACTTTCTCAGCAGGGAAATGTTAAGCAACCACATACCTCTGGTTATTACCACCTTCCGTGTTTCACCGCTTCATGTAATGATTCCCCATTACCTCCTAACTGTCTCTCCTCTACCTGTAATGATTCCCCATCACCTAACTGTCTCTCCTCTACCTGTAATGATTCCCCATCACCTAACTGTCTCTCCTCTACCTGTAATGATTCCCCATTACCTCCTAACTGTCTCTCCTCTACCTGTAATGATTCCCCATCACCTAACTGTCTCTCCTCTACCTGTAATGATTCCCCATAACCTCCTAACTGTCTCTCCTCTACCTGTAATGATTCCCCATTACCTCCTAACTGTCTCTCCTCTACCTGTAATGATTCCCCATTACCTCCTAACTGTCTCCTCTACCTGTAATGATTCCCCATTACCTCCTAACTGTCTCTCCTCTACCTGTAATGATTCCCCATAACCTCCTAACTGTCTCTCCTCTACCTGTAATGATTCCCCATTACCTCCTAACTGTCTCTCCTCTACCTGTAATGATTCCCCATAACCTCCTAACTGTCTTTCCTCTACCTGTAATGATTCCCCATCACCTAACTGTCTCTCCTCTACCTGTAATGATTCCCCATCACCTAACTGTCTCTCCTCTACCTGTAATGATTCCCCATTACCTCCTAACTGTCTCTCCTCTACCTGTAATGATTCCCCATCACCTAACTGTCTCTCCTCTACCTGTAATGATATCCCCATCACCTAACTGTCTCTCCTCTACCTGTAATGATTCCCCATAACCTCCTAACTGTCTCTCCTCTACCTGTAATGATTCCCCATCACCTAACTGTCTCTCCTCTACCTGTAACGATTCCCCATTACCTCCTAACTGTCTCTCCTCTACCTGTAATGATTCCCCATTACCTCCTAACTGTCTCCTCTACCTGTAATGATTCCCCATTACCTCCTAACTGTCTCTCCTCTACCTGTAATGATTCCCCATTACCTCCTAACTGTCTCTCCTCTACCTGTAATGATTCCCCATCACCTAACTGTCTCTCCTCTACCTGTAACGATTCCCCATTACCTCCTAACTGTCTCTCCTCTACCTGTAATGATTCCCCATTACCTCCTAACTGTCTCCTCTACCTGTAATGATTCCCCATTACCTCCTAACTGTCTCCTCTACCTGTAATGATTCCCCATTACCTCCTAACTGTCTCCTCTACCTGTAATGATTCCCCATCACCTAACTGTCTCTCCTCTACCTGTAATGATTCCCCATTACCTCCTAACTGTCTCTCCTCTACCTGTAATGATTCCCCATAACCTCCTAACTGTCTCTCCTCTACCTGTAATGATTCCCCATAACCTCCTAACTGTCTCTCCTCTACCTGTAATGATTCCCCATTACCTCCTAACTGTCTCTCATCTACCTGTAATGATTCCCCATTACCTCCTGTCTCTCCTCTACCTGTAATGATTCCCCATTACCTCCTAACTGTCTCTCCTCTACCTGTAATGATTCCCCATTACCTCCTAACTGTCTCTCCTCTACCTGTAATGATTCCCCATTACCTCCTAACTGTCTCCTCTACCTGTAATGATTCCCCATTACCTCCGAACTGTCTCTCCTCTACCTGTAATGATTCCCCATCACCTAACTGTCTCTCCTCTACCTGTAATGATTCCCCATAACCTCCTAACTGTCTCTCCTCTACCTGTAATGATTCCCCATAACCTCCTAACTGTCTCTCCTCTACCTGTAATGATTCCCCATTACCTCCTAACTGTCTCTCATCTACCTGTAATGATTCCCCATTACCTCCTAACTGTCTCTCCTCTACCTGTAATGATTCCCCATTACCTCCTAACTGTCTCTCCTCTACCTGTAATGATTCCCCATTACCTCCTAACTGTCTCTCCTCTACCTGTAATGATTCCCCATTACCTCCTAACTGTCTCTCCTCTACCTGTAATGATTCCCCATCACCTAACTGTCTCTCCTCTACCTGTAATGATTCCCCATTACCTCCTAACTGTCTCTCCTCTACCTGTAATGATTCCCCATCACCTAACTGTCTCTCCTCTACCTGTAATGATTCCCCATCACCTAACTGTCTCTCCTCTACCTGTAATGATTCCCCATCACCTAACTGTCTCTCCTCTACCTGTAACGATTCCCCATTACCTCCTAACTGTCTCTCCTCTACCTGTAATGATTCCCCATTACCTCCTAACTGTCTCCTCTACCTGTAATGATTCCCCATTGCCTCCTAACTGTCTCTCCTCTACCTGTAATGATTCCCCATTACCTCCTAACTGTCTCCTCTACCTGTAATGATTCCCCATCACCTAACTGTCTCTCCTCTACCTGTAATGATTCCCCATTACCTCCTAACTGTCTCTCCTCTACCTGTAATGATTCCCCATAACCTCCTAACTGTCTCTCCTCTACCTGTAATGATTCCCCATTACCTCCTAACTGTCTCTCATCTACCTGTAATGATTCCCCATTACCTCCTAACTGTCTCTCCTCTACCTGTAATGATTCCCCATTACCTCCTAACTGTCTCTCCTCTACCTGTAATGATTCCCCATTACCTCCTAACTGTCTCTCTTCTACCTTTAATGATTCCCCATTACCTCCTAACTGTCTCCTCTACCTGTAATGATTCCCCATTACCTCCTAACTGTCTCTCCTCTACCTGTAATGATTCCCCATTACCTCCTAACTGTCTCTCTTCTACCTTTAATGATTTCCCATTACCTCCTAACTGTCTCCTCTACCTGTAATCAGACATGTTTCAGCTGAGCGTATATCGTTTAACACCGGCTTAATGACATGGTACATTCTCACATTAATTACCCTACTCTGTCTCGTAGATACCATGAAGATACACTCAGCGGCCAGTTTATTAGGTATATCCATCTAGTACCGGGTCGGATCCCCCTGTTGCCTCCAGAACAGCATGTATTCTTCGGGGCATTCTACAAGGTGTCAGAAACGTTCCACAGGGATGTTGGTCCATGCTGACACGATGGCATCACGCAGTTTCTGCAGATTGGACGGCTATACATTCATGATGCGATCAGCCCGTTCCATCTCATCCCAAAGATGCTCTATTGGGTTGAAGTCTGGGGACTGCACAGGCCACTCAAGTCAACTGAACTCGCTGTCATGTTCCAGGCAATGTTTTTCCACTCCTCAATTGTCCAGTGTTGGTGATGGCGTGCCCACTGGAGCCGCTTCTTCTGGTTTTTAGCTGATAGGAGTGGAACCCGGTGTGGTCGTATGCTGCAATAGCCCATCCATGAGATGCCCTTCTGCACACTGCTGTTGTCTGTTGTACTGCGCCGTTATTTGTCTGTTTGTGGGACGCCTGTTAGCTTGCACCATTCTTGCCATTCTCTTTGGACCTCTCTCATCAACAAACTGTTTTCACCCACAGGACTGCCGCTGACTGGATGTTTTTTGTTTGTCACACCATTCTCGGTAAACCCTAGACCAGGGCTCTCCAATCCTGTTCCTGGAGAGCAACCGATCTGTAGATTTTCACTCCAACCCTAATCTAGCACTCCTGATGCTAATAATTAGCGGTTTGTTAAGATGAATCAGGTTAGTTACAACTGGAGTTGGAGCGAAAACCTACAGGAGGGTAGCTCTCCAGGAACAGGGTTGGAGAGCCCTGACCTAGACACTGTCGTGCGTGAAAAGCCCAGGCGGGCGTCTGTTTCTGAGATAGTGGATCCGGCGCGCCTGGCACCGACGATCATACCACGCTCAAAGTCACTTAGGTCCCCTGTTTTTCCCATTCTAACGTTCAATCAAATAGTAACTGAATGCCTTGATGCCCGTCTGCCTGCTTTATATAGCAAGCCACGGCCACGTGACTCTGTAGGAGCCATCCATTTTTGTACGTTAATAAACAACCACAATTATACATTTGGTTTGCTGGTGCAATTAGGCCTACATTACAGCAACAGGGTACCCAGTTATAGGTAATATCTTGCTTGCATCAATCTTGCACATACTAACTCTACGTAACTTAGGCTACATACGTAAGGCACGACAACGAGAGGAAGAGGAATTGGAGTTGGAGAAGGATATGACACGTCACAAATGGCACCCTATTCCCTTTATAGTGCACTACTTTTGACCAGGGCCCTATGGGAAGTAGCCGTGGGACGTAGGGTTACTGAGGGTGCTGCAGTACCCCCTGATGAATCAGAATAAACAAATAAAAGTGCACTGGGCCTTTATTACTCCTGTATGAGCGGACAAAAATAGTCGTCAGCAGTGCAGGGAGAACATTTCTTCAGCATCCCCACCCCTAAACATGTCTCTTCCTGCAGCCATGGGCCCTGGTCAAAAGTAGCACACTTTGTAGGGACCAGTGGAGGCTGCTGAGGGGAGGACGGCTCATAATAATGGCTGGAATAAAGCGAATGGAATGGCATCAAAGCATGTGTTTGCTGTATTTGATACCATTCCACTAATTCCGCTCCAGCTATTACCACAAGCCCATCCTCCCCAATTAAGGTGCCACCAACCTCCTGTGGAAGGGAATACAGTGGGGGAAAAAAGTATTTAGTCAGCCACCAATTGTGCAAGTTCTCCCACTTAAAAAGATGAGAGAGGCCTGTAATTTTCGTCATAGGTACACGTCAACTATGACAGACAAATTGAGAAAAATAAATCCAGAAAATCACATTGTAGGATTTTTTATGAATTTATTTGCAAATTATGGTTGAAAATAAGTATTTGGTCAATAACAAAAGTTTCTCAATACTTTGTTATATACCCTTTGTTGGCAATGACACAGGTCAAACTTTTTCTGTAAGTCTTCACAAGGTTTTCACACACTGTTGCTGGTATTTTGGCCCATTCCTCCATGCAGATCTCCTCTAGAGCAGTGATGTTTTGGGGCTGTCGCTGGGCAACACAGACTTTCAACTCCCTCCAAAGATTTTCTATGGGGTTGAGATCTGGAGACTGGCTAGGCCACTCCAGGACCTTGAAATGCTTCTTACGAAGCCACTCCTTCGTTGCCCGGAAGGTGTGTTTGGGATCATTGTCATGCTGAAAGACCCAGCCACGTTTCACCTTCAATGCCCTTGCTGATGGAAGGAGGTTTTCACTCAAAATCTCACGATACATGGCCCCATTCATTCTTTCCTTTACACGGATCAGTCGTCCTGGTCCCTTTGCAGAAAAACAGCCCCAAAGCATGATGTTTCCACCCCCATGCTTCACAGTAGGTATGGTGTTCTTTGGATGCAACTCAGCATTCTTTGTCCTCCAAACACGACGAGTTGAGTTTTTACCAAAAAGTTCTATTTTGGTTTCATCTGACCATATGACATTCTCCCCAATCCTCTTCTGGATCATCCAAATGCACTCTAGCAAACTTCAGACGGGCCTGGACATGTACTGGCTTAAGCAGGGGACACATCTGGCACTGAAGGATTTGCGTCCCTGGCGGCGTAGTGTGTTACTGATGGTAGGCTTTGTTACTTTGGTCCCAGCTCTCTGCAGGTCATTCACTAGGTCCCCCGTGTGGTTCTGGGATTTTTGCTCACCGTTCTTGTGATCATTTTGACCCCACGGGGTGAGATCTTGCGTGGAGCCCCAGATCGAGGGAGATTATCAGTGGTCTTGTATGTCTTCCATTTCCTAATAATTGCTCCAACAGTTGATTTCTTCAAACCAAGCTGCTTACCTATTGCAGATTCAGTCTTCCCAGCCTGGTGCAGGTCTACAATTTTGTTTCTGGAGTCCTTTGACAGCTCTTTGGTCTTGGCCATAGTCGAGTTTGGAGTGTGACTGTTTGAGGTTGTGGACAGGTGTCTTTTATACTGATAACAAGTTCAAACAGGTGCCATTAATACAGGTAACGAGTGGAGGACAGAGGAGCCTCTTAAAGAAGAAGTTACAGGTCTGTGAGAGCCAGAAATCTTGCTTGTTTGTAGGTGACCAAATACTTATTTTCCACCATAATTTGCAAATAAATTCATAAAAAATCCTACAATGTGATTTTCTGGATATCTTTTTCTCAATTTGTCTGTCATAGTTGACGTGTACCTATGATGAAAATTACAGGCCTCTCTCATCTTTTTAAGTGGGAGAACTTGCACAATTGGTGGCTGACTAAATACTTTTTTTCCCCACTGTAGGTTGCAGCATAAAGTTTTTAGTGGAATGGCACCAACAATCACCAGTATATTTACTAAGAGTGTTAGGAATACAGTGTTGTGGATAAAGACATTCTCAGGAGGTGAATAGGGTCTAAACAGCCCCTTCCAGTGTGAGGTCTAAACAGATCGTCCAATCAGGGCTGTGGTTTGAGACAGAGACTGGTGGTAGACCATGGCGGCTCTACCTCCCAACCACACAGCCCTGGCCTCAGCGTTGGTCTTGCTGTTCACTGTATTGTTGATGTGGAGAGGCCTCTGGCCCTTTTCTCTATCACGCTATGCTCTATTGAACGTTTACTCTACTGCTGAGATTGTTGCTGACACTTTTTCTAAAGAAAGGGAGAGCCCCCCCCCTCCCTATTGTTGTTTATATGGAGAGGCCTCTAGACAGAGGATGTTTCTGGGGCTAGTCCATTGGAGTGTGTTGTATTAAAGAACCATTAGGCATAGTGAACACACTGTATATATATTTTCTGTTGTATTTTTGACTTTATGTTTTGTTTTACCCCATATGTAACTCTGTGTTGTTGTTGTTTTTATCGCACTGCTTTGTTTTATCTTGGCCAGGTCGCAGTTGTAAATGAGAACTTGTTCTCAACTGGCTTACCTGGTTAAATAAAGGTGAAATAAAATAAAATAAAAATAGCCTGAATGCCAGTCCGTTTGTGCTATCATGACAACTCCTTGTCATGCCAAACAGTAAGAGTTGGCAAGAGCACACACAGATATGGGACCAGGCTAGGAGAGACCCACCCTGTTAGATTGCAGTAGCATGCTAAACTGAAAGAGCTGGTAAACATTATTCTACCTGATCGACCACCAAACTCAACTACACTGAAGAAAAATATAAATGCAACAGGTAAAGTGTTGGTCCCATGTTTCATGAGCTGAAATAAAAGTTCGCAGAAATGTTCCATACCCACAAAAAGCGTATTTCTCTCAAATTTTGTGCACACATTTTTTTTACATCCCTGTTAGTGAGCATTTCTCCTTTGCCAAGATAATCCATCCACCTGACAGGTGTGGTATATTAAGAAGCTGATTAAACCGCATGATCATTACACAGGTGCAACTTGTGCTGGGGATAATAAAAGGCCACATTAAAATGTGCAGTCTTGTCACACAACACAATGCCACAGATGTCTCAAGTTTTGAGGGAGAGTGCAATTGGCATGCTGACTGCAGGAATGTCCGCCAGAGCTGTTGCCAGAGAATTTAATGTTAATTTCTCTACCATAAGCCGCCTCCAACATTGTTTTAGAGAATTTGGCAGTACGTCCAACCGGCCTCACAACCGCAGACCACATGTAACCACGCCAGCCCAGGACCTCCACATCCGGCTTCTTCACCTGCGGGATTGTCTGAGACCAGCCACCCAGACAGCTGATGAAACTGAGGAGTATTTATGTCTGTAATAAAGCCCTTTTGTGGGAAAAAACTCATTCTGATTGGCTGGGCCTGGCTCTCCAGTGGGTGGGCCTATGCCCTCCCAGGTCCACCCATGGCTGCGCCCCTGCCCACTCGTGAAATCCAAAGATTAGGGCCTAATGAATTTATTTCAATTGACTGATTTCCTTATATGAACTGTAACTCAGTAAAATCGTTGAAATTGTTGCATGTTGCGTTTATATTTTTGTTCAGTATATATCGATCATATTGGTTGTGTGTGTCTCTGTGTGTGGGTCAGGATCCTCCTCTCTGAGCGTCTCTGGTGATTATCCCCAGTGATGCTTACAGCAGGCCTCATCTCTGAGTGTCTCTGGTGATTATCCCCAGTGATGCTTACAGCAGGCCTCCTCTCTGAGCGTCTCTGGTGATTAACCCCAGTGATGCTTACAGCAGGCCTCCTCTCTGAGCGTCTCTGGTGATTAACCCCAGTGATGCTTACAGCAGGCCTCCTCTCTGAGCGTCTCTGGTGATTAACCCCAGTGATGCTTACAGCAGGCCTCCTCTCTGAGCGTCTCTGGTGATTAACCCCAGTGATGCTTACAGCAGGCCTCCTCTCTGAGCGTCTCTGGTGATTAACCCCAGTGATGCTTACAGCAGGCCTCCTCTCTGAGCGTCTCTGGTGATTAACCCCAGTGATGCTTACAGCAGGCCTCCTCTCTGAGCGTCTCTGGTGATTAACCCCAGTGATGCTTACAGCAGGCCTCCTCTCTGAGCGTCTCTGGTGATTAACCCCAGTGATGCTTACAGCAGGCCTCCTCTCTGAGCGTCTCTGGTGATTAACCCCAGTGATGCTTACAGCAGGCCTCCTCTCTGAGCGTCTCTGGTGATTAACCCCAGTGATGCTTACAGCAGGCCTCCTCTCTGAGCGTCTCTGGTGATTAACCCCAGTGATGCTTACAGCAGGCCTCCTCTCTGAGCGTCTCTGGTGATTAACCCCAGTGATGCTTACAGCAGGCCTCCTCTCTGAGCGTCTCTGGTGATTAACCCCAGTGATGCTTACAGCAGGCCTCCTCTCTGAGCGTCTCTGGTGATTAACCCCAGTGATGCTTACAGCAGGCCTCCTCTCTGAGCGTCTCTGGTGATTAACCCCAGTGATGCTTACAGCAGGCCTCCTCTCTGAGCGTCTCTGGTGATTAACCCCAGTGATGCTTACAGCAGGCCTCCTCTCTGAGCGTCTCTGGTGATTAACCCCAGTGATGCTTACAGCAGGCCTCCTCTCTGAGCGTCTCTGGTGATTAACCCCAGTGATGCTTACAGCAGGCCTCCTCTCTGAGCGTCTCTGGTGATTAACCCCAGTGATGCTTACAGCAGGCCTCCTCTCTGAGCGTCTCTGGTGATTAACCCCAGTGATGCTTACAGCAGGCCTCCTCTCTGAGCGTCTCTGGTGATTAACCCCAGTGATGCTTACAGCAGGCCTCCTCTCTCTATTTTTGTTCCCAGTCTGATTCCAAGACTACGTCTCATTGAGATCTTGTTCTGTAGTCAGAACCCCCGGTCCAACCCTTCTTTCACTACCCTTCTACCCAAAGATGAATATATAACTTATTTTATGCTAATTTGATCTTATTCATTATGCTTGATACATTTTCAAGGACCTTATTAAAATTAACTGGTTTGAAAACATGTGCATCCCCAAAGGTGTGTGTATCCTTTCAAGTCTTCTCAGACAACTTTGAGATTGCGAGGGAGGGAGAAAGGTTGCGTCACAAAGGGCCCATATTCCCTATATAGTGGACCCTATGGGCCCTGGTCAAAAGTAGTGCAAGAAGACTTGTTACGCCAGGAGCAAACTGAGCTGTAATGCTATATTTAGAGAAACAAGAAAAACACTAACTGTCATTACCTTCGGTGGAGAGCACACTGCATAGTGTCTGCATCCCAAATGGCCCCCTATAGGGGGATGCACCCTATCTGTCATTACCTTCGGTGGAGAGCACACTGCATAGTGAATAGTACACATTCTCTGCAGATCTTCTCACACATACGGGTCAAAAGTTTTAGAACACTTACTCATTCAAGGGCTTTTGTTTATTTTTTAAAAATTTTCTACATTGTACAATAATAGTGAAGACATCAAAGCTATGAAATAACACATGGAAACGTGTAGTAACCAAAAAAGTGTTAAACAAATTAAAATATAGTTTATATTTGAGATTCTTCAAATAGTCACCCTTTGCCTTGATGAGAGCTTTGCACACTCTTGGCATTCTCTCAACCAGCTTCACCTGGAATGCTTTTCCAACAGTCTTGAAGGAGTTCCCACATATGTGAGCACTTGTTGGCTGCTTTTCCTTCACTCTGCAGTACGACTCATCCCAAACCATCTCAATATGGTTGAGGTCGGGGGATTGTGGAGGCCAGGTCATCTGATGCAGCACTCCATCACTCGCCTTCTTGGTAAAATAGCACTTACACAGCCTGGAGGTGTGTTGGGTCATTGTCCTGTTGAAAAACAAATGATAGTCCCACTAATGGGACGGCGTATCGCTGCAGAATGCTGTGGTAGCCATGCTGGTTAAGTGTGCCTTGAATTCTAAATAAATCACATACAGTGTCACCAGCAAAGCACCCCCACACCATAACACTTCCTCCTCCATGCTTTATGGTGAGAAATACACATGCGGATATCATCCGTTCACCCGAACCGTGTCACAAAGACAAGGTGGTTGGAACCAAAAATCTCAAATTTGGACTCCAGACCAAAGGACACATTTCCACCGGTCTAATGTCCATTGCTCGTGTTTCTTGGCGCAAGCAGGTCTCTTCTTATTATTAGTGTCCTTTAGTAGTGGTTTCTTTGCAGCAATTCGACCATGAAGGCCTGATTCACGCAGTCTCCTCTGAACAGTTGATCTTGAGATGTGTCTGTTACTTGAACTCTGTGAAGCATTTATTTGGGCTGCAATTTCTGAGGCTGGTAACTCGAATGAACTTATCCTCTCCAGCAGAGGTAACTCTGGATCTTCCTTTCCTGTGGCAGTCCTCATGAGAGCCAGTTTCTTCATAGCGCTTGATGGTTTTTGTGACTGCACTTGAAGAAACTTTCAAAGTTCTTGAAATTTTCCAGATTGACTGACCTTCATGTCTTAAAGTAATGATGGACTGTTGTTTCTCTTTGCTTATTTGAACTGTTCTTGCCATAATATGGACTTGGTATTTTACCAAATAGGGCTATCTTCTGTGTACCACCCCTACCTTGTCACAACACAACTGATTGGCTCAAACGCATTAAGAAGGAAATAAATTCCACAAATTAACTTTTAAGAAGGCACACCTGTTAATTGAAATGCATTCCAGGTGACTACCTCATGAAGCTGGTTGAGAGAATGCCAAGAGTGCGCAAAGCTGTCATCAAGGCAAAGGGTGGCTACGTTGAAGAATCTCAAATGTAAACTATTATTATATCTGTTACAAAATCCTGAAAATTCTCTGACTGACATCAAATCTGTTACAAAGTCCTGAAAATTCTGTGATTGACATAAAATTTGTTTCAAAATTCTGAAAATCCTCTGACTGACATCAAATCTGTTACAAAATCCTGAAAATTCTCTGACTGACAGCAAATCTGTTACAAAATCATGAAAATTCTGTAACTGACATCAAATCTTTTACAAAATCATGAAAATTCTGTGACTGACATCAAATCTGTTACGAAATCATGAAAATTCTATGACTGACATCAAATCTGTTACAAAATCATGAATATTCTGTGACTGACATCAAATCTGTTACAAAATCATGAAAAATCTGTGACTGACATCAAATCTGTTACAAAATCCTTAAATGGAGAGTAGGACCAGATCATTACGTATCAAAAAGACATGCATACACACATCCAGTTAACGAGGTGCTAAACAGAGGAAAGAATGTCACAAAATCCACTTAAGGAGAGTAGGGCCGGAACACGTACATGCAAAGGATAGAGCGTCCCACAAAACCCACTAACGGACAGTATGTAGGATCTAAAGACATAAACAACCTAAATGCTTAACTGTGACATGGTGAGGTAGAACCCAGGAGCAGAGAAGAGAACCAGATGAGGAACCAGTGGTTTAGGAAAAACGTAAATACTAAATAAATAGTATGTGACTTCCTTTACTTCTTCAAGTTTATGATATGATCTGTTAGTCTTCAAATTGTTGTCATGGTTCCACCTGTCACCAGAGGGCAGCAGAGACCACCCTGGAGACTATAATGCCAGGTGTTTTCAGTTACTAATTATGATTTCCTTTTTAGAGAGGTGTATTTTCTGTTATCTTTTGCAGAAGCTTGATTTGTTTGCCGTGTGCGTTGTCTCCTAAGTGAGTTAGAGTCTTGAGTTAGAGTTTGTTGTTTTCCCAGTTTTACGAAGTACCTTCTGTTGAACTTTTTCCAGGAAAGGAAGTCACATACTTTATGATACTGCATATCTGAACAATGAACTGCAGTCGATGCCCCTGTTTCTTTCTAGAATGTGCAAGTGAGGGCTGTGAAGTTGTCAATCACCAGTCGATTGAGGAAATAGCGTGAATGAATGTAAATCAAAGCACCTGAACTGGCTCTTCTAGCTGTGAAAATTCCCCAGTTTGATTTATTCCCAACCCTCGTCTCCTAATCTGTGTGATTGACGTGCGGCTCAGTGTGAAATGCACTCAGGAGCCAAGCAGAGAGATTCCATTGAACAAAATAAAAAATAGCACATATTTTAAGATCAATCTACACAAGGGAGCTCAGTATAGTTGCATGATGAAATGGGACATAAAAGGGAATGGTTAAGAAGAGGCAGAGGCATCATGCCCATTGGGGGCACAGGGGCACGTGCCCCTTCAGATTTGTCCTGCTTAAATATATATATATATATATATATATATATATATAATAATATTTATTGTTGTTTCTCTATAATACTACTAGCCACCTATAGCAATTTTTTAAGGTTGGCTTTACCTAGCCCAGATAGGTTCCCAATCTCATAACTAGCTACCAATAAGCCATTTCAGGCTGTCAATCAAGTTAGTGGCTAGCTTGTCTAATTATCTTAGCTGGCATGCCTGTTGGCAAGGTTGGTCTATAGAAAAGTAAGCAATAACTAAATATACTGAATAAGACTCACATTCCTTTACGTTTTTTACCCAGACTTTATCATAGATGCAGAAAAAATAACAACCAGTCAGGAGGATACAGAGAGCTCAAGAGGTATGCTTAGATATGCAGAATAATATACATATTTTTTACATAGAATTAAGCATAATGATTATGGCTCTGGATTGCAGGTGTTTGAAAAATGCAACATTTTCCAATTTACGGACAGGGGGAATAGCCCACCTCCTGGCCACCCTCTAGCCATCCTCACGTAGCGGCATTGGATCCATACCCCCTAGATGAAAGTGTCTTTGTGTTCTTTTAAGTGCTGTCATTAGGGTAGAAACTTTGATCTGTTTCTTCAAAGCTGCTACAGTGAACAGATGTGTGTGTGTGTGTGTGTGTGTGTGTGTGTGTGTGTGTGTGTGTGTGTGTGTGTGTGTGTGTGTGTGTGTGTTTGCGTGCATGTGTGTGTGTGTGTGTGCGTGAACAGGTGTGTTTCATAGAACAATCCGTTCTTTATCCTGGCAACTAGAGTTTTGGGTTCTGATACCAGCCGTGTCTCCAGGTGTATACCTCTCTCTCATGTGTTACCATCTGAAGTAAAGAAGTAAATCTATACTCCAAACAGCCTGCATTATGTCCAGCCATGTCACCCGTGATACAAGTCAGTATTAGACGTCCATCCATGTCTGACAACGTTGGGAGATGACGTGGAAACCGGCCACTAGGGGCAACAGTGAGCATTGTTACCTTGAAGTAAGTTTAGGTTTTGCTAGGCTGTTGTGGACTGGGATGGTGGATAGGTGTTAGCATCTGCCTCTGATGCTAAAGGTTGCATGTTCCAATCCAGCAATATAAAGTAGTTTTTTAGATTTTTGTTTTAAGCCTATCCCAAACCTTAACCCTTAACCTTAAACACTTCGATATTTGATGTTTGGAACAACTTCGACATGAGACTGTGAGAGCTTGTGGTATGTCAGTGCACAGGGGCTGATCATATCTCCGCTGGGTTAGTATTTTGTGTCTCTTCGAGAGAGATTATGAAACAGAAAGAGTAAGGGGGGGGGGTGTAGAGAGAGAGCGAGAGAACATTGACTCAACCTTATCTACTGGGTGAAAAACCACAGTGTGCCATCACAGCTGCAAGATTTGTGACCTGTTGCCACAAGAAAAGAGCAACCAGTGAAGAACAAACACCATAGAATTAAGCATAATGATTATGGCTCTGGATTGCAGGTGTTTGAAAAATGCAACATTTTCCAATTTACGGACAGGGGGAATAGCCCACCTCCTGGCCACCCTCTAGCCATCCTCACGTAGCGGCATTGGATCCATACCCCCTAGATGAAAGTGTCTTTGTGTTATTTTAAGTGCTGTCATTAGGGTAGAAACTTTGATCTGTTTCTTCAAAGCTGCTACAGTGAACAGATGTGTGTATGTGTGTGTGTGTGTGTGTGTGTGTGTGTGTGTGTGTGTGTGTGTGTGTGTGTGTGTGTGTGTGTGTGTGTGTGTGTGTGTGTGTGTGTGTGTGTGTGTGTGTGTGTGTGTGTGTGTGTGTGTGTGTGTGTGTGTGTGTGTGTGTGTGTGTGTGTGTGTGTGTGTGTGTGTGTGTGTGTGTGTGTGTGTGGGTGTGTTGCGTGCTGTGTGTGTGTGTGTGCGTGAACAGGTGTGTTTCATAGAACAATCCGTTCTTTATCCTGGCAACTAGAGTTTTGGGTTCTGATACCAGCTGTGTCTCCAGGTGTATACCTCTCTCTCATGTGTTACCATCTGAAGTAAAGAAGTAAATCTATACTCCAAACAGCCTGCATTATGTCCAGCCAGGTCACCCGTGATACAAGTCAGTATTAGACGTCCATCCATGTCTGACAACGTTGGGAGATGACGTGGAAACCGGCCACTAGGGGCAACAGTGAGCATTGTTACCTTGAAGTAAGTTTAGGTTTTGCTAGGCTGTTGTGGACTGGGATGGTGGATAGGTGTTAGCATCTGCCTCTGATGCTAAAGGTTGCATGTTCCAATCCAGCAATATAAAGTAGTTTTTTAGATTTTTGTTTTAAGCCTATCCCAAACCTTAACCCTTAACCTTAAACACTTCGATATTTGATGTTTGGAACAACTTCGACATGAGACTGTGAGAGCTTGTGGTATGTCAGTGCACAGGGGCTGATCATATCTCCGCTGGGTTAGTATTTTGTGTCTCTTCGAGAGAGATTATGAAACAGAAAGACTAAGGGGGGGTGTAGAGAGAGAGCGAGAGAGCATTGACTCAACCTTATCTACTGGGTGAAAAAGCACAGTGTGCCATCACAGCTGCAAGATTTGTGACCTGTTGCCACAAGAAAAGAGCAACCAGTGAAGAACAAACACCATTGTAAATACAACCCATATTTATGTTTATTTATTTTCCCATTTGTACGTGAACTATTTGCACATTGTTACAACACTGTATATATACATAATATGACATTTGAAATGTCTTTAATCCTTTGGAACTTCTGAGTGTAATGTTTACTGTTAATATTTATTGTTTATTTCACTTTTGTTTACTATCTACTTCACTTGACATACGTTTCCCGTGCCAATAAAGCCCTTAAATTGAAATTGAAATTGAATTGAATAGAGAGAGAGAGAGAGAGAGAGAGAGAGAGAGAGAGAGAGAGAGAGAGAGAGAGAGAGAGAGAGAGAGAGAGAGAGAGAGAGAGAGAGAGAGAGAGAGAGAGAGAGAGAGAGAGATGGGGAGAGAGAGAGAGAGAGAGCGAGAGGGAGAGGGGTAGAGGTGGAAGGAGAGAGGGGGACAGTGGGAACGAGAGAGAGAGGTAGAGGTGGAAGGAGAGAGGGGGACAGAGGGAATGAGTATCCCTCTGGCTATTTCTGTCTTGTCTGAGAATTGTCGGTCTCTGTTCCTTCTCTGGCTGGGTCATCCAGAAAATACTGTTATGGTGTTTGTTTCTCTGTGATGTCACGGATGGAACTATTGTTTCCATCTATCAGATCCATGCACTTTAGAATCTTTCTCATCCCTCCATGTCTTTCTTCCATCCTCAGGCTGTAAACGAGTCAGCCACTTGTTTATTTTCTCCGTCTTTCTCTCTGGTGAGAACAAGGTTGAGAGGTCCTGGCCGAGAGGTTGCAACCACCTTTTCAAAAATCACAGCCCTAAAATGAAACTAACACTAAATGCCTCGGCCTGCCGGGCTGCCTTGATGCCTGTATTCCACACTTCAATCATTGATCAACAGCACTCGTGATAGGTTGACACAGCAAACATATTTAGAAAAATGTAAACACAGCTAACGTGTGAAGAAAAAGGAAAGCTCTTCGTCACCAGGTGACATCCCCTCACCTGGTCTCCCAGGTCTGACTCAGCCCCTGATCAGGAAAGCTCTTCGTCACCAGGTGACATCCCCTCACCTGGTCTCCCAGGTCTGACTCAGCCCCTGATCAGGAAAGCTCTTCGTCACCAGGTGACATCCCCTCACCTGGTCTCCCAGGTCTGACTCAGCCCCTGATCAGGAAAGCTCTTCATCACCAGGTGACATCCCCTCACCTGGTCTCCCAGGTCTGACTCAGCCCCTGATCAGGAAAGCTCTTCATCACCAGGTGACATCCCCTCACCTGGTCTCCCAGGTCTGACTCAGCCCCTTACTACGAGGATTGTAATTGTATGACGACAATAAAGGAGGAACAAATGGCTGATATATTTGACCGGCTGTTAACTCATTTGTCCCAGAGACAGGCGTGTCTACACGTCTACAGTATAATCTTTGACCCTCATTGACTCCACTTAAAAAATTAGGGGTTCAACAACGGTTCTTCTAAGATCCTAAAAGTTCCTTGAAGAACCTTAGGGTTCTTGGCACTGAAAAATGCCCCCAAAAGGTTATTTCAAGAACCTCATAGGAGGTGGGTTTATCGAGGAACCTCCTTAGTTGCTGGGGGTTCTTGCAGGAACCTAACTGCCCAACTGAAACATTTGGATTTGAATTTGAAATGACAGCAGGTGCAGCACTTAACTGAAAAATTTAAAGATCTCCTCAATGTAAGGTGAGGTTTCTCCCTTGTATGATCTAAATTGGTATTGTTTTATGGTGATACCATCTATATTTTCATATTTGTACAAATGGCAGTGTTGTTTGACACTTTCTCCCTTTTAAAATTATTTATAAAACAGAAAATTGACACAATTCAATGGATATCAATCAACAAAGAGGTAAGAATATGTTAAAGGCTACAGCTGCACACAAAGGTATGTACAATTGGTATTGGTATGTTGTGCAGATCACATGTATCATCTACAGTTAATTTTGGTTTCTCTAAACCCTAATAGGACTCAGTCACAGCAGCCATCTTCCTCTTCCCTTACCTCTTCAATGAAAATCCCAGAGGCCTCTACATTATGGTATTTGTATAAAAAACCAACAGTTTTTTTCATTCACATTTACCACAAAAACCAAGGAATGAATACTGCCATGTGCACGTTTGTTTGTAATCATCTGTTTAATTAAAATGTTTTGGATTCACACACTTCACCCTCCCTACACCTCTGATGAATATAACAGGAAACCTGTTCGATCACCATGCACTGCAAAATCATTCTGGCTATGGATATGGAGAACATCAACACATTAACATCAACACGCCAGAGGATTTATCCATTGGACTTGGGGCTCTGCTAGGAGTTTATCTCATATTTGGATTTTTAAATTCTGCTTTGCCACTAAAATCATAATAAACACTGACAACTAAATGATTGTGTTATTGTTGTTATTGTTATGCATATTATTATTAATAATAACAATAATAATAATAATAATAATAAGGGAGGGGGGTAGTTCAGAAATTAACCCCAAAAGGTTATTCAAAAGGTTATTTGAGGATCCATTAAAAGTGGTTATTTGAATAACCATTTTAAAGGGTTCTTCAACTAATTTATAGGGGTTCCCCCACAGTTTAAATTTGAAGAACACTTAAAGGATACTCTAGGAACCTTTTATTTTTAGAGTGTATAGTTGATTTGTCCTGAATGTCATTGTTCATAGAATGACAATGGGATGAATGGAGAGACTCTTACAGTGACTGGGGAGGAGGAACACATGTACTTAAAGTATTGTTAGATTAATTTGTATTTTAAGAATAATGACTAAAGGATTTCACCCCAAATACAGTATAAATGTGTGAACGGTGTTAAGAGTTATAATGTAGTGGCAACCCACTAACAGAGGGGGGCGGGACTAAATATTCCAGGGTGAAGGAGACTGCGGAAACTGTTTAAGAAAGCCTCCTAAAGGTGGGCGGAGCAAAGTGCCTTTGTGTGTCAAGGGGTATAAAAACAGTATGTATGGGTTTTGGCGCCAGAGCTCTCCATGAATAAAAATACAGATCATTCTTGCTGGTTGTGGACCTTGAATCATTTATGATTAAAACCAGAGCCTTACAACCCCTGGTAATGATTCAAGCTTAGGTTGAATTAGAGACAGAAATTCTCGTGACAAGTATCAATCCAGTCAAATTTTCACCTCATTTAACACTTAAAGGGTAGGCAGCATAAACGTAGCCCTTGATCATGACTCTCAGTTCCATTACATTACACATAAGAGTCATTGGGCGAAGGCTTCTTCTGTACAGGGAAGTTTTGTTAAGAGCCCCGATGCTCAATCTGAACATTAACACGTGTCACTTGTGGTACGGTTTTGGAAGCACAATAACCTTATCTTCCATATCAGCAAAAAAAAAAAAAAAAGGTTAAATTGATACACACCTTGATAGGGTTAGTGTTCCCACACAGCCATGTCTCCATGTTACAGCGCTTGTTTACGGAAAACAGACGGAAGACAAGAGGCGACCACCTGTGCTAATTAGCTATCCATCATGCTCTGAACACCTGTGTGTAAGCGTAACTCGGGAAGTGTAGCGGAAGTGTAGTTTTCTTCAGATGGAGGAACCCATAGTTGTATGGATCTGTGCAAAACAGCTACAGTGAGTGTATCTTTTCTCGCTGATGAAAGTAAAGGCCATATGTTTCTAAGGCTGTATCGCAAGCAATTATTATTGATGTTTCTGAACATTAAAACACAGCGTCGGGATTGTAGCTCACATGAGTCAGTCGTGGGCGAAGCTAATGGCTGAGAACTGTAGGGAGAAGGCCACATTTTTGAGAGCTAGCATAAATGTGTATTGTTGATTTGCATTAGTATACGCATCAAAAGTCCCAATGCTTCACTTTTCTATTTTTGGAGTTATGACATAAAACGGATCAAAATTCAGAAGAATGCCAATGTCATGTTGGAAGAACTTCAAATGTATAACTTGAAATTAAACCAAATTGTTTGCACTCATGACTACTGGTTTCAATTTCATTTTCAGCCAACTTAAAAGCAAATACGTTATTAATTTATTGTTACAAATCAACTTGCAAGGTTGCTAGCCAACTAGCCTGCTAACGTTACATTAGCACTGAATGAGTCCGCCAGTTGTTATCAACACCTAGCTTACAGCTACATTAAAGTAAACCAACGTTTTGGAAATACATTACTCCATCTAACCAAATCTAATTAATTGTTTTGCTATATGCAGTTATCTTAGCCAGCAAGCTAGCCAGCCAGCTAACATTCGCTATTTAGCCAACTAACATTAGCTATTAGCCTAACCAGCCTAGCCAACCAGCACAGCTAAGGTCGGTATGCTAGATCCCAACTACTGAGACCAGTTAGAACACAACTAACACAACACAACTAGAACATAATCGCACATAAAAAATGCAGAGACTTACAAATTGATGGCTGGGGCCCATCCAATGGTAAGAGCAGAGACTTACAGATCGATGGCTGGGGCCCATCCGATGGTAAGAGATCAGGGAAAATCCAATAACTATAGTGAAAGAAATCCCAAAAAGATAGATTCCAGATGTCAGTCAGCTAGCGCGCTGACATCTACTGCCGTAGCCTACTTCACAGAGAACATGCCGAAAAGTTGACAATACAAAAAGGAGAACAGACGAGGTTCCACTATTCCACAATTAGAGCGAGCAGCTATGATTTTCTCTTTCGTTTTGAGCCCAAAAAGGCACCAGAGCCTGCAGTGCTAATGGTTTCCCACTAGATAACACAGCCACAAAGTCCATGAAGAGCATGAGGTGTGGCTAACATTAGCCAGCTTGAGCTAGCTACCGAGCTAGCATTCGAACTCAGTAGCACAGAGTATATCCTCCATATTACGTTGAGAAATAGTGTATTGTGGGTAGTTATGAAGATATCTGGAAATAAGTTATTTAATATGCACACAAAAAAAACATAACTATGTTTGTAGTTATAGGTAACCAGATCATGACTACTTAATAATTCTCTGACCACACTGTGTTGTTACTTTGGAGAGTAGAAACTCCTGCTGCCTACCCTTTATCAAAAGACACATAGGTGGTCCAGGTATATCATGACATAGCACAAGTTGGGGGGTGGGTCTATCCTCTTTTGTTCTCTGTTGCTCCTCTCTTGTTCTTCAAGCAGGAGGGCGGCCGATGACATCACGGATTCCCATCAGACCAACTCCTTGAATGCCCTTCTCCTTGAAGTTTTCCGTTGTGTCAAAAAATATATATATTTTAATCAAAACATATATTTTTGTACCTTTTAGTGTGTGTACTTTACTGTATTTATACTTGGGTTATCACTTTTCAACAGTAAAAGTAAAAACATTCTCTGGAGGATGTATTTAAGTTAATAACATACTGTATGTCTATATCCTGACCTTTGACCTCTTGTTGACTGACCCCATGGCTGCTTCTTCTTAAATGAGTACAGGCCAATACTGACCCATAATGGCTGTCCTCAGACGACCCGTAATGGCTGGCTGTTTCCAGTTGCTTCCAGTTGCTTACGACCCGTAATGGCGTGTGTGTGTGTGTGTGTGTGTGTGTGTATTTGAGTGGTGGGCTTTTCTGTCACCCCCCTCTCTTCTGATACACAGAGCTGAACTGTTTCTTCCTGTAGAGTCTCTCTCTCTCTCTCTCTCTCTCTCTCTCTCTCTCTCTCTCTCTCTCTCTCTCTCTCTCTCAATTCAATTTCAATTTCAATTTAAGGGCTTTATTGGCATGGGAAACGTGTGTTAACATTGCCAAAGCAAGTGAAGTAGATAGTAAACAAAAGTGAAATAAACAATAAATATTAACAGTAAACATTACACTCAGAAGTTTCAAAAGAATAAAGACATTTCAAATGTCATATTATGTATATATACAGTGTTGTAACAATGTGCAAATAGTTAAAGTACAAATGGGAAAATAAATAATCATAAATATGGGTTGTATTTACAATGGTGTTTGTTCTTCACTGGTTGCCCTTTTCTTGTGGCAACAGGTCACAAATCTTGCAGCTGTGATGGCACACTGTGGTATTTCACCCAGTAGATATGGGAGTTTATCAAAATTGGGTTTGTTTTTTCGAATTATTTTCTCTCTCTCTCTCTCTCTCTCTCTCTCTCTCTCTCTCTCTCTCTCTCTCTCTCTCTCTCTCTCTCTCTCTCTCCCCCTATATCTCTCTCTGTCTTCATCTTTGTGTGTGTGTGTGTGTTGGGATGAAAGGTTAGGATTAAGAGTATTCTGTCTAGGGTTGAAACACTAGAGGGGGGCAGTCGTCAGAGAGGATAAAACTCACCAGGCTGCCCACTGACAGATTTCTGTAGGAGAAAGGATCCTTTTCAACACTGCAGAGGCTCACTATGATTGTGAGCACGCACAAACACACACACGCACACACACACACTAGCAGTGGGATCATGGTAAACTTGTCTGGCCTCGACCCTGGATTGAACCTATGAGATTCAATTCTATGCGATTCAATTCAATATATCTGTATCTTCCCAAAGTGAATGACACACAGTAGAGCACACACATACTGTACATCACACATACAAAATAAAATGACATGGTTGAGTCCCAAATGGCACCCTGTTATTCCCTATAGTTCACAATTTTTGACCAATGGGCTCTGGTCAAAAGTAGTGCACTATTGGTCAAAAGTAGTGCACTACATAAGGAATAGGGTGCCATTTGGGATGTAGTCAATATGTAGCAGAGGAGGTTAAAAGGTTAAAGACATTATGAAGATAGGATGCGATTTGAGATGTGACAGGACATGAAATAACATTTCCTCTTCTGTATATGGTGGAAGCCTCCCTTTAAGAAGCAGAAACACATCATACTGAGGCTTTTCTAGGCAAAGAGATCTGGGTTTGGGTAGTCCTATCTTGGTAAGGTGTGAGTCATTTATATAACATCCTACCTTGGTAAGGTGTGAGTCATTTATATAACATCCTACCTTGGTAAGGTGTGAGTAATTTACATAACATCCTACCTTGGTAAGGTGTGAGTCATTTATATAACATCCTACCTTGGTAAGGTGTGAGTCATTTATATAACATCCTACCTTGGTAAGGTGTGAGTCATTTATATAACATCCTACCTTGGTAAGGTGTGAGTCATTTATATAACATCCTACCTTGGTAAGGTGTGAGTCATTTATATAACATCCTACCTTGGTAAGGTGTGAGTCATTTATATAACATCCTACCTTGGTAAGGTGTGAGTCATTTATATAACATCCTACCTTGGTAAGGTGTGAGTAATTTACATAACATCCTACCTTGGTAAGGTGTGAGTAATTTATATAACATCCTACCTTTAAGGTTAGACATTAACTCTGCTTCAAGGGACAGGGCAGTGTCAACTGAATTAGCAACTCACTGTAACATGTATATATTACTCTGGAGGTGGTTTCTCTCCCTGTCACACACACACTCTCTCTCTCTCTCTCTCTCTCTCTCTCTATCTTTCTCTCTCTCTCTCTCTCTATCTTTCTTTCTCTCTCGCTCCCCACCTCTCTCTCTCTATCTTTCTCTACTCTCTCTCTCGCTCCCACCTCTCTCTCTCTCTCTATCTTTCTCTCTCTCTCTCTCTCTCTCTCTCTCTCTCTCTCTCTCTCTCTCTCTCTCTCTCTCTCTCTCTCTCTCTCTCTCTCTCTCTCTCTCTCTCTCTCTCTCTCTGTGTGGAGATTACCTGGAAACTGGCCACTAGGGGCAACCGTGAGCAATGTTACTTTCAAGCAGGCTTTGGTTTTGCTAGGGTGTGGTGAATCGGGATGGCGGATTGGTGGAAGCATCTGCCTCTGTTTCCGAAGGTTGCATGTTCCAATCCAGCGATAGAAAGGTGATTTTTACGTTTTAGTTTTAAGCCTATCCTAAACCTTAACCTTAACCCTAACCCTAACCTTAACCATTCTGAGTTCATGCCTAACCTAAACCATTCGGAGTTCATGCCTAACCTAAACCATTCGGAGTTAATGCCTAAACTTAAGAATTCTGAGTTAATGTCTAAACTTAAGAATTCTGAGTTAATGCATAAACTTAAGAATTCTGAGTTAATGCCTAAACTTAAGAATTCTGAGTTAATGCCTAAACTTAAGAATTCTGAGTTAATGCCTAAACTTAAGAATTCTGAGTTAATGCCTAAACTTAACCTTGGAACGATACAGAGAAGCAGCCAAACACTTTGAAATGTTATGTTTGAAAAACATGGATGAACGTCTAATTCTGACGTGAGACTGTGAGAGCTAGTGAGAGCCTTCCAGAGGGTCAGGGCGTCCTGTAGAGTTTCTCTCTGCTGAACCACAAATAGCCACTCGTCTGCCGTCTGATTCCCTCCAGAGTAATATATACGTTACAGTGAGTTGCTAATTCAGTTGACACTGGCCTGTCCCTTGAAGCAGAGTTTTAACAAAACAAAACAAAAATCATGTCCAACTTTAATGGTAGGATGTTATATAAATGACTCACACCTTACCAAGGTAGGATGTTATATAAATGACTCACACCTTACCAAGGTAGGATGTTATATCAATGACTCAAGCCCTGATCTCATTGCCTAGAAAATGTTTGAGTATTTCTATTCCTAGCCCATTTGTGTAAAGCTGACTCCATTTCTTGCCTTAACCCGCTCTCTTCCCGTCTCTCTGTCAATCTCACCCCCTCAATCTCACTTTCTCTCAGCCTCTCTCTCTCTCTCTCTCTCTCTCTCTCTCTCTCTCTCTCTCTCTCTCTCTCTCTCTCTCTCTCTCAGCCTCTCACTCTTTCTTTCTTTCTTTCTTTCTTTCTTTCTTTCTTTCTTTCTTTCTTTCTTTCTTTTTTCTTTCTTTCTTTCTTTCTTTCTTTCTTTCTTTCTTTCTTTCTTTCTTTCTTTCTTTCTTTCTTTCTCTCTCTCTCTCTCTCTCTCTCTCTCTCTCTCTCTCTCTCTCTCTCTCTCTCTCTCTCTCTCTCTCTCTCTCTCTCTCGCTCTCTCTCTCTCTCTCTCTCTCTCTCAGCCTCTCACTCTTTCTGTCTCTCTCTCTCTCTCAGCCTCTCACTCTTTCTGTCTCTCTCTGTCTTTATCTCTATTTATCTCTTCATGTCATTATGCTAACCGTGAGTGACAGCGATGATTCATGCCACAAGGTGCCCCAGACCAGATGTTCCCTTGTATTAACATGAACGGGTCTCAGGGGGAATGCCTGTGTCCTCACGGTCCTAGCTACAGAAGCTTACCCTCCTTCCTCTCCTTTACTCCAAACCCCAGTGTGTGTTTTATATCACTTTATACTGACCGTAAATGACAGTGATGACAAGGTGCCCGAGACCAGATGTTCCCACCACCCCTCACCAGCCGCCCTGGTGGTCCCTATAAGTTAGACTTTTGAGATTCTTCCCCTGTCCTAGCTTCCTCGTCTTGTTTCCCTGTTGATAACTAGAGCGCAGGCAGCGTTCCCAATCACCTTCCTCATCCACAAGATGGATATATTGGATGGCATCCATACTTCTGGAGAGGAGGAGAGGAGGAGAGGAGGAGAGGAGAGGAGGGGGAGAGGAGGAGAGGAGGAGAGGAGGAGGAGAGGAGGAGAGGAGAGAGGAGAAGAGAGGAGGAGGAGAGGGGAAGGGAGGAGGAGAGGAGGAGAGGAGGAGGACAGGAGGACAGGAGGAGAGGAGGAGAGGAGAAGAGGAGAGGAGGAGAGGAGGACAGGAGGAGGAGAGGAGAAGAGGAGGAGAGGAGGAGAGGAGGAGAGGAGGAGAGGGAGGAGAGGGGGGAGAGGGGAGAGGAGGAGAGGAGAAGAGGAGAAGAGGAGGAGAGGAGCAGAGGAGGAGGACAGGAGATGAGGAGGATAGGAGGAAAGGAGGAGAGGACACTGTCACTGTGGGACTGGGATGGATTTACTGAGTGTAGAGACCGGATGCACCTTTTATTTCCTGACACGATTAAAACAAAATGAGTTACAGATTCAGAGTAAAAAATATAATTACACATTTTAATTACAGACTGAATACTGAGTAAAACTAATTAACATTTAAGAGATTAAATAAAACCATCAACTTAGATACAGATACTCTTCCTGAGGTTCACAGAAAACACTAGACTGCCCAAAGATAGACAGAAACAACACAGTCTTGATTGGTTTTGATGGAATTCGTACTTTGGGTAGAGGGCTAGAGGAAGAGGGTATACATGTTGCTAGACTTTGGGTAGAGGGCTAGAGGAAGAGGGTATACATGTTGCTAGACTTTGGGTAGAGGGCTAGAGGAAGAGGGTATACATGTTGCTAGACTTTGGGTAGAGGGCTAGAGGAAGAGGGTATACATGTTGCTAGCTCATCTGTCTGTCCACATTGTTTACAAGGCATTTCAGCAGATAGTTTACAACAGCACACAAGGTGACATTTCAGTCTCACTTTGGCCCTGATCCAGTCTTCCCCATGCAGGCACACACACACACAGTTGGGCCGGATGCTAGCTGGGCAGGCAGAAATACCTACAGTGAGGAAAAAAATTATTTGATCCCCTGCTGATTTTGTACGTTTGCCCACTGACAAAGACATGATTGTCACGATCGTCTAAATAAGCGGACCAAGGCGCAGCGTTGCGAGTGAACATGATGACTTTATTAGACAAGCACGTCAAAACAAAAGGAAAGACGAAAGTGAAGTCCAATAGTGAACAAAATACTGAACCTGGAACAAAAACCCACAAATACAATGAAAACCAACACAGTATAAATATGGCTCCCAATCAGAGATAACGAGCCGACAGCTGACACTCGTTACCTCCGATTGGGAGTCATTGACCAAACATAGAAAAACAACCTAGACTAACCAACATAGAAATACACCCAAGTGAAATGAACAACCCTGGCTCAAAAATCAAAGTCCATAGAGCCAGAGTGTCACAGTACCCCCCCCTAAAGGTGCGAACTCCGGGCGCACCAGCATACAGTCTAGGGGAGGGTCTGGGTGGGCGTCTGTCTATGGTGGCGGCTCAGGCACTGGTCGTGGTCCCCACCCCACCATAGTCACTACCCGCTTGTGTAACCTCCTCCACATGACCACCCCCCAACTAAACCCCACAGGATTAAGGGGCATCACCGGACTCAGGGGCAGCACCGGACTAAGGGGCAGCACCGGCCTAAGGGGCAGCACCGGACTAAGGGGCAGCACCGGGCTAAGGGGCAGCACCGGGCTAAGGGGCAGCACCGGGCTAAGGGGCAGCACCGGACTAAGGGGCAGCACCGGCCTAGGGGCAGCACCGGACTAAGGGGCAGCACCGGGCTAAGGGGCAGCACCGGGCTAAGGAGCAGCACCGGGCTAAGGGGCAGTACCGGACTAAGGGGCAGCTCCGGACTGAATGGCGGATCCTGGCTGGCTGGCTCTGGCGGATCCTGGCTGGCTGGCGGATCCGGGCTGGACGGCTCTGGCGGATCCCGGGCTGGACGGCTCTGGCGGATCCTGGCTGGACCGGCTCTGGCGGATCCTGGCTGGACGGCTCTGGCGGATCCTGGCTGGACGGCTCTGGCGGATCCTGGCTGGACGGCTCTGGCGGATCCTGGCTGGACGGCTCTGGCGGATCCTGGCTGGACGGCTCTGGCGGATCCTGGCTGGACGGCTCTGGCGGATCCTGGCTGGACGGCTCTGGCGGATCCTGGCTGAACGGCTCTGGCGGATCCTGGCTGGGCGGCTCTTTGCTGGCTGACGGGTCTGGCTGCTCATGGCTGGCTGACGGATCTGGCTGCTCATGGCTGGCTGACGGATCTGGCTGCTCATGGCTGGCTGACGGATCTGGCTGCTCATGGCTGGCTGACGGATCTGGCTGCTCATGGCTGGCTGACGGATCTGGCTGCTCATGGCTGGCTGACGGATCTGGCTGCTCATGGCTGGCTGACGGATCTGGCTGCTCATGGCTGGCTGACGGATCTGGCTGCTCATGGCTGGCTGACTGATCTGGCTGCTCATGGCTGGCTGACGGATCTGGCTGCTCATGGCTGGCTGACGGATCTGGCTGATCATGGCTGGCTGACGGTGCTGGCTGGGCGGCTGGCGGTGGAGGCGGACCCCAGCCTCGGAGAGTGATCATCACCTCCCGCAGGGCGGTTCCCATCTGCAGGAGCTGCTCTTGCTGGACCCGAACCTGGGCTTCCAGTCTTGTACGGGCTGCGTCGGCTCCTGCTGATTCCATCGCTGGTGTATGATTCTGTCTGGCGGAAGGCTCTAGCGGCTCCTGTCTGGCGGAAGGCTCTAGCGGCTCCCGGTCTGGCGGACGGCTCTGAAGGCTCATGGCAGACGGGCGGCTTTGCAGGCTCAGTACAGACGGGCGGCTTATGCAGCGCTTGGCAGACGGGCAGTTCAGGCGCCATAGGGCAGACGGGCAGTACAGGCGCCGTTGAGCAGACGGGCAGTTCAGGCGCCCAAGCCATGTGCCCCCCCCCAAAAACTTTTTGGGGTTGCCTCTCGTCCTTCCAACGATGATGGCCCTGCTGACGCCGTTGCTCCTCTCTCGCCAGGGCCTTGATCTTCCCCCAAGGTCCCTTGCCCCGAGCATGTCCTCCCAGGACCACGATTTGCCCACCTGGGCCATCGCCAGCCTCTCGAGCTCCTTACCAGGCGCCTCCTCCCATGTCCAGCTGTCTTGCTCCTGGACACGCTGCTTGGTCCTTCTGGGGTGGGTTTTTCTGTCACGATCGTCTAAATAAGCGGACCAAGGCGCAGCGTTGCGAGTGAACATGATGACTTTATTAGACAAGCACGTCAAAACAAAAGGAAAGACGAAAGTGAAGTCCAATAGTGAACAAAATACTGAACCTGGAACAAAAACCCACAAATACAATGAAAACCAACACAGTATAAATATGGCTCCCAATCAGAGATAACGAGCCGACAGCTGACACTCGTTACCTCCGATTGGGAGTCATTGACCAAACATAGAAAAACAACCTAGACTAACCAACATAGAAATACACCCAAGTGAAATGAACAACCCTGGCTCAAAAATCAAAGTCCATAGAGCCAGAGTGTCACAATGATCAGTCTATCATTTTAATGGTAGGTTTATTTGAACAGTGAGAGACAGAATAACAACAACAAAATCCAGAAAAACGCATGTCAAAAATGTTATAAATTGATTTGCATTTTAATGACTTGTGACTTAGTACTTGGTGGCAAAACCCTTGCTGGCAATCATAGAGGTCAGACGTTTCTTGTAGTTGGCCACCAGGTTTGCACACATCTCAGGAGGGATTTTGTCCCACTCCTCTTTGCAGATCTTCTCCAAGTCATTAAGGTTTCAAGCCTGACGTTTGGCAACTCGAACCTTCAGCTCCCTCCACAGATTTTCTATGGGATTAAGGTCTGGAGACTGGCTAGGCCACTCCAGGACCTTAATGTGCTTCTTCTTGAGCCACTCCTTTGTTGCCTTGGCCGTGTGTTTTGGGTCATTGTCATGCTGGAATACCCAGACACGACCCATTTTCAATGACCTGGCTGAGGGAAGGAGGTTCTCACCCAAGATTTGATGGTACATGGTCCCTTTGATGCAGTGAAGTTGTCCTGTCCCCTTAGCAGAAAAACACCCCCAAAGCTTAATGTTTCCACCTCCATGTTTGACGGTGGGGATGGTGTTCTTGGGGTCATAGGCAGCATTCTTCCTCCTCCAAACACGGCGAGTTGAGTTGATGCCAAAGAGCTCGATTTTGGTCTCATCTGACCACAACACTTTCACCCAGTTCTCCTCTGAATCATTCAGATGTTCATTGGCAAACTTCAGACGGGCCTGTATATGTGCTTTCTTGAGCAGGGGGACCTTGCAGGCGCTGCAGGATTTCAGTCCTTCACGGCGTAGTGTGTTACCAATTGTTTTCTTGGTGACTATGGTCCCAGCTGCCTTGAGATCATTGACAAGATCCTCCTGTGTGGTTCTGGGCTGATTCCTCACCGTTCTCATGATCATTGCAACTCCACGAGGTGAGATCTTGCATGGAGCCCCAGGCCGAGGGAGATTGACAGTTATTTTGTGTTTCTTCCATTTGCGAATAATCGCACCAACTGTTGTCACCTTCTCACCAAGCTGCTTGGCGATGGTCTTGTAGCCCATTCCAGTCTTGTGTAGGTCTACAATCTTGTCCCTGACATCCTTGGAGAGCTCTTTGGTCTTGGCCATGGTGGGGAGTTTGGAATCTGATTGATTGATTGCTTCTGTGGACAGGTGTCTTTTATACAGGGAACAATAATAATAATAATAATAATATGCCATTTAGCAGACGCTTTTATCCAAAGTGACTTACAGTCATGCTGAGATTAGGAGCACTCCCTTTAAGAGTGTGCTCCTAATCTCAGCTCGTTCCCTGTATAAAAGACACATGTGAGCTAGAAATCTTTCTGAGAGGGGGTCAAATACTTATTTCCCTCATTAAAATGCAAATCAATTTATAACATGTCATTTAGCAGACGCTTTTATCCAAAGCGACTTACAGACATGTGTGCATACATTTTTACGTATGGGTGGTCCCGGGGATCGAACCCACTACCCTGGCGTTACAAGCGCCATGCTCTACCAATTGAGCTACATGCATTTTTCTGGATTTTTTGTTGTTATTCTGTCTCTCACTTATTCAAATAAACCTACCATTAAAATTATAGACTGATCATGTCTTTGTCAGTGGGCAAACGTACAAAATCAGCAGGGGATCAAATACTTTTTTCCCTCACTGTAGGACACCCAGGGTGTGTGGGTGTCCCCCTGCTGAGATGGGCTTAATCAGATTAGAAGACCCCCCGCTTCAACCCTCAGCCATAGCTAATTAGCATTACCATTATCTCCATTCACCCACAATGACACCGGATTAGCGTTTAGCATCATTAGTCTTATCGCCATTCAGATCCTGCCACTGCCAGCCGTCCAGCCTGGCCTCTCTCCCTAATCTGTCGTTCAGTGGGTTTGACACATGACCGTGTCTGTTTAATAAAACTGCCAATTCAGCACTCATCATTCATCAGTGTATTTCATTTGCACTCATTTAGCTATTCATCGACCCGGACAACGTCCCAAATGGCACCCTATTCCCATTGTAGTGCACAACTTTTGAACAGGGCCCATAGGGACCAATAGGGTGCCATTTGGGTCGCACCCACTGTCTGGTCCTTGGTTTAAATGTGTAACAAATAGTAAGAAGTGTCCAAGAGTGTTTCTTTCTGTCTTTATTATGCAGTTTCAATGGTACACTTCGATAGGCCAGAGAGGAGCAATTATTGGTCCAATACATCAAATATGTTCTCATCTCCATAGAGAGAGGAGAGAGAGGAGAAGACAGGTCAGATCATTTGCATGTCTGAGTCCTTTGAAAACCGAGGTCAGTGTTCTAAATCCGTGGTGTTATTCACAGCTCTGCATGTTTCATAACAGCACCAAACACAACATAAGGATCTACAGTGCACTCTCTCTCTCTCTCTCTCTCTCTCTCTCTCTCTCTCTCTCTCAATGTCTCTCTCTCTCTCTCTCTTTTTCTCTCTATTTTTCTTCTCTCTCTCTCTCTCTCTCTCAATGTCTCTCTCTCTCTCTAGCTCTCTCTCTCTCTCTCTCTCTCTCTCTCTCTCTCTCTCTCTCTCTCTCTCTCTCTCTCTCTCTCTCTCTCTCTCTCTCTCTCTCTATCTCTCTCTCTCTCTCTCTCTTTTCTCTCTCATCTCTCTCTCTCTCTCTCTCTCTCTCTCTCTCTCTCTCTCTCTCTCTCTCTCTCTCTCTCTCTCTCTCTCTCTATCTCTCTCTCTCTCAATCTCTCTCTCAATCTCTCAATCTCTCTCTCGCAATCTCTCTCTCGCTCTCCCTCCCTCTCTCAATCTCTCTCTCTCTCTCTCTCTCTCTCTCTCTCTCTCTCTCTCTCTCTCTCTCTCTCTCTCTCTCTCTCAATGTCTCTCTCTCTCTCTCAATCTCTCTCCGCCTGCCTGCTCAAATAAATTATTCTACATCAAACAAGGAGAAAGGAGAAAGAGGAAAGAGAGTTTGAAATACAGAGAGAAGAAATATAGATATAGAGATGGAGAAAAGAAAGAGAGAGAATGAGGGAGAGAAGACTAGAGAGACATGGGCACAGCGTAGGGTCTGGTCTCAGGTCAGTGTTTGTCTGTGCCATGTGAGTGGCTCTGTGGTATTAGTGAACCAGATTAATGGGGACGTGTGCATCCCAAATGGCACCCTATTCCCTATGCACTACTTATGACCAGAGCCCTATGGGCCCTGGTCAAAAGTAGTGCACTATATAGGGAATAGGGTGCCAGTTGAGGCACAGTAATAGGGATGTTTGCCTGAAGGCTGCTCTGATTTCTGCTGGGACACCTGCTGCTGTGTTGCTGCTCCCTACATGGGGCAAAAATGCCTCTCTCTCTCTCATTCCCTCTGTCCCCCTCTCTCCTTCCACCTCTACCTCTCTCATTCCCTCTGTCCCCCTCTCTCCCTCCACCTCTACCTCTCTCATTCCCTCTGTCCCCCTCTCTCCTTCCACCTCTACCTCTCTCATTCCCTCTGTCCCCCTCTCTCCCTCCACCTCTACCTCTCTCATTCCCTCTGTCCCCCTCTCTCCTTCCACCTCTACCTCTCTCATTCTCTCTGTCCCCCTCTCTCCTTCCACCACTACCTCTCTCTCAATTTCAATTTCAATTTCAATTTCAATTTAAGGGCTTTATTGGCATGGGAAACGTATGTTAACATTGCCAAAGCAAGTGAAGTAGATAGTAAACAAAATTGAAATAAACAATAAATATTAACAGTAAACATTACACTCAGAAGTTTCAAAAGAATAAAGACATTTCAAATGTCATATTATGTATATATACAGTGTTGTAACAATGTGCAAATAGTTAAAGTACAAATGGGAAAATAAATAAACATAAATATGGGTTGTATTTACAATGGTGTTTGTTCTTCACTGGTTGCCGTTTTCTTGTGGCAACAGGTCACAAATCTTGCAGCTGTGATGGCACACTGTGGTTTTTCACCCAGTAGATAAGGGAGTTTATCAAAATTGGGTTTGTTTTCTAATTCTTTGTGGATCGCTGTAATCTGAGGGAAATATGTGTCTCTAATATGGTCATACATTTGGCAGGAGGTTAGGAAGTGCAGCTCAGTTTCCACCTCATTTTGTGGGCAGTGTGCACATAGCCTGTCTTCTCTTGAGAGCCAGGTCTGCCTACGACGGCCTTTCTCAATAGCAAGGCTATGCTCACTGAGTCTCTCTCTCATTCCCTCTGTCCCCCTCTCTCCTTCCACCTCTACCTCTCTCATTCCCTCTGTCCCCCTCTCTCCTTCCACCTCTACCCCTCTCTCTCTCTCATTCCCTCTGTCCCCCTCTCTCCTTCCACCTCTACCCCTCTCTCTCTCATTCCCTCTGTCCCCTCTCTCCTTCCACCTCTACCCCTCTCTCTCTCATTCCCTCTCTCCCCTCTCTCCTTCCACCTCTACCTCTCTCTATTCCCTCTGTCCCCCTCTCTCCTTCCACCTCTACCCCTCTCTCTCTCTCTCTCTCTCTCTCTCTCTCTCTCTCTCTCTCTCTCTCTCTCTCTCTCTCTCTCTCTCTCTCTCTCTCTCTCCTTCTCTCTCTCTCAATCTCTCTCTCTCTCTCTCTCTCTCTCTCTCTCTCTCTCTCTCTCTCTCTCTCTCTCTCTCTACTCTCTCTCTCTCTCTCTCTCTCTCTCTCTCTCTCTCTCTCTCTCTCTCAATCTCTCTCTCTCTCTCTCTCTCTCTCTCTCTCTCTCTCTCTCTCTCTCTCTCTCTCTCTCTCTCTCTCTCTCTCAATCTCTCTCTCTCTCTCTCTCTCTCTCTCTCTCTCTCCTCTCAATCTCTCTCTCTCTCTCTCTCTCTCTCTCTCTCTCTCTCTCTCTCTCTCTCTCTCTCTCTCTCTCTCTCTCTCTCTCTCTCTCTCTCTCTCTCTCAATCTCTCACCGCCTGCCTGCTCAAAATATTTTCTTCTGCATCAAACAAGGAGAAAGGAGAAAGAAGAAAGAGAGTTTGAAATACAGAGAGAAGAAATATAGATATAGAGATGGAGAAAAGAAAGAGAGAGAATGAGGCAGAGAAGACTAGAGAGACATGGGCACAGCGTAGGGTCTGGTCTCAGGTCAGTGTTTGTCTGTGCCATGTGAGTGGCTCTGTGGTATTAGTGCACCAGATTAATGGGGAAGTTTGCATCCCAAATGGCACCCTATTCCCTATGCACTACTTATGACAAGAGCCCTATGGGCCCTGGTCAAAAGTAGTGCACTATATAGGGAATAGGGTGCCAGTTGAGGCACAGTAATAGGGATGTTTGCCTGAAGGCTGCTCTGATTTCTGCTGGGACACCTGCTGCTGTGTTGCTGCTCCCTACATGGGGCAAAAATGCCTCTCTCTCCCTCATTCCCTCTGTCCCCCTCTCTCCCTCCACCTCTACCTCTCTCATTCCCTCTGTCCCCCTCTCTCCCTCCACCTCTACCTCTCTCATTCCCTCTGTCCCCCTCTCTCCTTCCACCTCTACCTCTCTCATTCCCTCTGTCCCCCTCTCTCCTTCCACCTCTACCTCTCTCATTCCCTCTGTCCCCCTCTCTCCTTCCACCACTACCTCTCTCTCAATTTCAATTTCAATTTCAATTTAAGGGCTTTATTGGCATGGGAAACGTATGTTAACATTGCCAAAGCAAGTGAAGTAGATAGTAAACAAAAGTGAAATAAACAATAAATATTAACAGTAAACATTACACTCAGAAGTTTCAAAAGAATAAAGACATTTCAAATGTCATATTATGTATATATACAGTGTTGTAACAATGTGCAAATAGTTAAAGTACAAATGGGAAAATAAATAAACATAAATATGGGTTGTATTTACAATGGTGTTTGTTCTTCACTGGTTGCCGTTTTCTTGTGGCAACAGGTCACAAATCTTGCAGCTGTGATGGCACACTGTGGTTTTCACCCAGTAGATAAGGGAGTTTATCAAAATTGGGTTTGTTTTCGAATTCTTTGTGGATCGCTGTAATCTGAGGGAAATATGTGTCTCTAATATGGTCATACATTTGGCAGGAGGTTAGAAGTGCAGCTCAGTTTCCACCTCATTTTGTGGGCAGTGTGCACATAGCCTGTCTTCTCTTGAGAGCCAGTTCTGCCTACGGCGGCCTTTCTCTATAGCAAGGCTATGCTCACTGAGTCTCTCTCTCTCATTCCCTCTGTCCCCATCTCTCCTTCCACATCTACCTGCATTTACATCATTTCACTCTGTCATTTAGCCGCTCTCTCCTTCCACCTCTACCTCTCTCTCTCTCCCATTCCCTCTGCCACCTCTCTCCTTCCACCTCTACCCCTCTCTCTCTCATTCCCTCTGTCCCCCTCTCTCCTTCACCTCTACCCCTCTCTCTCTCATTCCCTCTCTCCCTCTCTCCTTCCACCTCTACCTCTCTCTCTCTATTCCCTCTGTCCCCCTCTCTCCTTCCACCTCTACTCTCTCTCTCATTCCCTCTGTCCCCCTCTCCTTCCACCTCCACCTCTCTCTCTCTCATTCCCTCTGTCCCCCTCTCTCCTTCCACCTCTACCCTCTCTCTCTCATTCCCTCTGTCCCCTCTCTCCTTCCACCTCTACATCTCTCTCTCATTCCCTCTGTCCCCCTCTCTCCTTCCTCCTCTACCCCCTCTCTCTCTCTCTCTCTCTCTCTCTCTCTCTCTCTCTCTCTCTCTCTCTCTCTCTCTCTCTCTCTCTCTCTTTCTCTCAATCTCTCTCTCTCTCTCTCTCTCTCTCTCTCTCTCTCTCTCTCTCTCTCTCTCTCTCTCTCAATCTCTCTTTCTCTCTCAATCTCTCTCTCTCTCTCTCTCTCTCTCTCAATCTCTCTTTCTCTCTCAATCTCTCTCTCTCTCTCCCTCTCTCAATCTCTCAATCTCTCTCTCTCTCTCTCTCTCTCTCTCTCTCTCTCTCTCTCTCTCTCTCTCTCTCTCTCTCTCTCTCTCTCTCTCTCTCTCTCAATCTCTCTCCGCCTGCCTGCTCAAATATTTTCTTCTGCATCAAACAAGGAGAAAGGAGAAAGAAGAAAGAGAGTTTGAAATACAGAGAGAAGAAATATAGATATAGAGATGGAGAAAAGAAAGAGAGAGAATGAGGCAGAGAAGACTAGAGAGACATGGGCACAGCGTAGGGTCTGGTCTCAGGTCAGTGTTTGTCTGTGCCATGTGAGTGGCTCTGTGGTATTAGTGCACCAGATTAATGGGGAAGTTTGCATCCCAAATGGCACCCTATTCCCTATGCACTACTTATGACCAGAGCCCTATGGGCCCTGGTCAAAAGTAGTGCACTATATAGGGAATAGGGTGCCAGTTGAGGCACAGTAATAGGGATGTTTGCCTGAAGGCTGCTCTGATTTCTGCTGGGACACCTGCTGCTGTGTTGCTGCTCCCTACATGGGGCAAAAATGCCTCTCATTCCCTCTGTCCCCCTCTCTCCCTCCACCTCTACCTCTCTCATTCCCTCTGTCCCCCTCTCTCCTTCCACCTCTACCTCTCTCTCTCTCTCTCTCTCTCTCTCTCTGTAACGATCCCGGCAGTCTGAGTCGGGTCCTGTCTGTGGACTAGTTTTTCTGCTCGTGATCTCCAGTTTCCCGAGGGTTCTGGAGCAGCTCCGGGAGCTCTCTTGATTTCCGCACCTGCATCCCATCAGCAATCTGCACACCTGGTCCTGATCATCACCCTTCTTAGGCTCTGGCCTAACATCCATTCCCCTGCCGGATCGTTAGCCATGAACAGTAGGTTTACCAGACTATCAGTCTTAGAGCGTCTAGCGTTAGTTTTGTTGTTTTGCACCTTGTTGGTTTGTTGTTTACTTACCTCCGTTTTGTTCCATCTGCAGTCACTCATCCGGGACCTTCATCCAACCTCTGCCTGGTGGTCGGCGGCTGCCGAGCCATGATGGGATCAACCACTGCACCCCCAACAACTAATCAACGCCGCCCGCTCTGTTCCCTGGATTATTCAGCATCACTCTTGAATTTGTAAATAAACACTCACCTTCGTTTCAACTTACCTTGTCCTGGTCTGCTTCTGGGTTCTGGCTTTGTAACTCGTGACACTCTCTCTCTCTCTCTCTCTCTCTCTCTCTCTCTCTCTCTCTCTCTCTCTCTTCTCACAATCTCTCTCTCTCTCTCTCAATCTCTCTTTCTCTCTCTCAATCTCTCTTTCTCTCTCAATCTCTCTCTCTCTCTCTCTCTCTCTCTCTCTCTCTCCCTCTTTCTCACAATCTCTCTCTCTCTCAATCTCTCTCTCTCTCTCTCACTCTCTCTCTCTCTCTCTCTCTCTCTCTCTCTCTCTCTCTCTCTCTCTCTCTCTCTCTCTCTCTCTCTCTCTCTCTCTCTCTCTCTCTCTCCGCCTGCCTGCTCAAATCAATTATTCTACATCAAACAAGGAGAAAGCCTCTCTCTCTCTCATTCCCTCTGTCCCCCTCTCTCCTTCCACCTCTACCTCTCTCTCATTGCCTCTGTCCCCCTCTCTCCTTCCACCTATACCTCTCTCTCTCTCATTGCCTCTGTCCCCCTCTCTCCTTCCACCTATACCTCTCTCTCTCTCATTCCCTCTGTCCCCCTCTCTCCTTCCACCTCTACCTCTCTCATTCCCTCTGTCCCCATCTCTCTTTCCACCTCGACCTCTCTCTCTCTCATTCCCTCTGTCCCGTCTCCTTCCACCTCTTCCTTTCTCTATCTCATTCCCTCTGTCACCCTCTCTCCTTCCACCTCGATCTCTCTCTCTCATTCCCTCTGTCCCCCTCTCTCCTTCCACCTCTACCTCTCTCATTCCCTCTGTCCCCCTCTCTCCTTCCACCTCTACCATTCTCTCTCTCATTCCCTCTGTCCCCCTCTCTCCTTCCACCTCTACCTCTCTCATTCCCTCTGTCCCCCTCTCTCCTTCCACCTCTACCTCTCTCTCTCTCTCATTCCCTCTGTCCCCCTCTCTCCTTCCACCTCTACCTCTCTCTCTCATTCCCTCTGTCCCCCTCTCTCCTTCCACCTCTACCTCTCTCTCTCTCATTCCCTCTGTCCCCTCTCTCCTTCCACTTCTACCTCTCTCATTCCCTCTGTCCCCCTCTCTCCTTCCACCTCTACCTCTCTCTCTCTCATTCCCTCTGTCCCCCTCTCTCCTTCCATCTCTACCTCTCTCTCAATTCAATTTCAATTCAATTTAAGGGCTTTATTGGCATGGGAAACGTGTGTTAACATTGCCAAAGCAAGCGAAGTAGATAGTAAACAAAAGTGAAATAAATATTAACAGTAAACATTACACTCAGAAGTTTCAAAAGAATAAAGACATTTCAAATGTCATATTATGTATATATACAGTGTTGTAACAATGTGCAAATAGTTAATGTACAAATGGGAAAATAAATAAACATAAATATGGGTTGTATTTACAATGGTGTTTGTTCTTCACTGGTTGCCCTTTTCTTGTGGCAACAGGTCACAAATCTTGCAGCTGTGATGGCACACTGTGGTTTTTCACCCAGTAGATAAGGGAGTTTATCAAAATTGGGTTTGTTTTCGAATTCTTTGTGGATCGCTGTAATCTGAGGGAAATATGTGTCTCTAATATGGTCATACATTTGGCAGGAGGTTAGGAAGTGCAGCTCAGTTTCCACCTCATTTTGTGGGCAGTGTGCACATAGCCTGTCTTCTCTTGAGAGCCAGGTCTGCCTACGGCGGCCTTTCTCAATAGCAAGGCTATGCTCACTGAGTCTGTACATAGTCAAAGCTTTCCTTAAGTTTGGGTCAGTCACAGTGGTCAAGTATTCTGCCACTGTGTACTCTCTGTTTAGGGCCAAATAGCATTCTAGTTTGCTCAGTTTTTTTGTTTGTTCTTTCCAATGTGTCAAGTAATTCTCTTTTTGTTTTCTCATGATTTGGTTGGGTCTAGTTGTTTGTTGTTGTTGTTGTCCTGGGGCTATGTGGGGTCTGTTTGTGTTTGTGAACAGAGCCCCAGGACAAGCTTACTTAGGGGACTCTTCTCCAAGTTCATCTCTCTGTAGGTGATGGCTTTGTTATGGAAGGTTTGGGAATGCTTCCTTTTAAGTGGTTATAGAATTTAACGGCTCTTTTCTGGATTTTGATAATTAGCGGGTATTGGCCTAATTCTGCTCTGCATGCATTATTTGGTGTTTTACGTTGTACACGGAGGATGTTTTTGCAGAATTCTGCATGCAGAGTCTCAATTTGGTGTTTGTCCCATTTTGTGAATTCTTGGTTGGTGAGCGGACCCCAGACCTCAGAACCATAAAGGGCAATGGGTTCTATAACTGATTCAAGTATTTTTAGCCAGATCCTAATTGGTATGTCAAATTTTATGTTCCTTTTGATGGCATAGAAGGCCCTTCTTGCCTTGTCTCTCAGATCGTTCACAGCTTTGTGGAAGTTACCTGTGGCGCTGATGTTTAGGGCCGAGGTATGTATAGTTTTTGGTGTGCTCTAGGCAACGGTGTCTAGATGGAATTTGTATTTGTGGTCCTGGCAACTGGACCTTTTTGGAACACCATTATTTTTGTCTTACTGAGATTTACTGTCAGGGCCCAGGTCTGACAGAATCTGTGCAGAAGATCTAGGTGCTGCTGTAGACCCTCCTTGGTTGGTGACAGAAGCACCAGATCGTCAGCAAACAGAAGACATTTGACTTCAGATTCTAGTAGGGTGAGGCCGGGTGCTGCAGACTGTTCTAGTGCCCTCGCCAATTCGTTGATATACAGTGGGGGGAAAAAGTATTTAGTCAGCCACCAATTCTGCAAGTTCTCCCACTTAAAAAGATGAGAGAGGCCTGTAATTTTAATCATAGGTACACGTCAACTATGACAGACAAATTGAGGAAAAAAATCCAGAAAATCACATTGTAGGATTTTTTAATGAATTTATTTGCAAATTACGGTGGAAAATAAGTATTTGGTTAATAACAAAAGTTTCTCAATATTTTGTTATATACCCTTTGTTGGCAATGACACAGGTCAAACGTTTTCTGTAAGTCTTCACAAGGTTTTCACACACTGTTGCTGGTATTTTGGCCCATTCCTCCATGCAGATCTCCTCTAGAGCAGTGATGTTTTGGGGCTGTCGCTGGGCAACACGGACTTTCAACTCCCTCCAAAGATTTTCTATGGGGTTGAGATCTAGAGACTGGCTAGGCCACTCCAGGACCTTGAAATGCTTCTTACGAAGCCACTCCTTCGTTGCCCGGGCGGTGTGTTTGGGATCATTGTCATGCTGAAAGACCCAGCCACGTTTCATCTTCAATGCCCTTGCTGATGGATGGAGGTTTTCACTCAAAATCTCACGATACATGGCCCCATTCATTCTTTCCTTTACACGGATCAGTCGTCCTGGTCCCTTTGCAGAAAAACAGCCCCAAAGCATGATGTTTCCACCCCCATGCTTCACAGTAGGTATGGTGTTACATTTACATTACATTTTAGTCATTTAGCAGACGCTCTTATCCAGAGCGACTTACAGGAGCAATTAGGGTTAAGTGCCTTGCTCAAGGGCACATTTACGTCATTTAGCAGACGCTCTTATCCAGAGCGACTCACCAATTGGTGCGTTCACCCTATAGCCAGTGGGATAACCACTTTACAATTTTGGGGGGTAGAAGGATTACTTTATCCTATCCCAGGTATTCCTTAAAGAGGTGGGGTTTCAAATGCCTCCGGAAGGTGGTGAGTGACTCCGCTGTCCTGGCGTCGTGAGGGAGCTTGTTCCACCATTGGGGTGCCAGCGAACAGTTTTGACTGGGCTGAGCGGGAACTATGTTCTTTGGATGCAACTCAGCATTCTTTGTCCTCCAAACACAACGAGTTGAGTTTTTACCAAAAAGTTATATTTTGGTTTCATCTGACCATATGACATTCTCCCAATCCTCTTCTGGATCATCCAAATGCACTCTAGCAAACTTCAGACGGGCCTGGACATGTGCTGGCGTAAGCAGGGGGACACGTCTGGCACTGCAGGATTTGAGTCCCTGGCGGCGTAGTGTGTTACTGATGGTAAGCTTTGTTACTTTGGTCCCAGCTCTCTGCAGGTCATTCACTAGTTCCCCCCGTGTGGTTCTGGGATTTTTGCTCACCGTTCTTGTGATCATTTTGACCCCACGGGTGAGATCTTGCGTGGAGCCCCAGATCGAGGGAGATTATCAGTGGTCTTGTATGTCTTCCATTTCCTAATAATTTCTCCCACAGTTGATCTCTTCAAACCAAGCTGCTTACCTATTGCAGATTCAGTCTTCCCAGCCTGGTGCAGGTCTACAATTTTGTTTCTGGTGTCCTTTGACAGCTCTTTGGTCTTGGCCATAGTGGAGTTTGGAGTGTGACAGTTTGAGGTTGTGGACAGGTGTCTTTTATACTGATAACAAGTTCAAACAGGTGCCATTAATACAGATAACGAGTGGAGGACAAAGGAGCCTCTTAAAGAAGAAGTTACAGGTCTGTGAGAGCCAGAAATCTTGCTTGTTTGTAGGTGACCAAATACTTATTTTCCACCATAATTTGCAAATAAATTCATTAAAAATCCTACAATGTGATTTTCTGGATTTTTTTTTCTCAATTTGTCTGTCATAGTTGACGTGTACCTATGATGAAAATTACAGGCCTCTCTCATCTTTTTAAGTAGGAGAACTTGCACAATTGGTGGCTGACCATATGACATTCTCCCAATCCTCTTCTGGATCATCCAAATGCAGAGTATGTAGAGTATCTTATGATAAGCTGTAGACCACACTATTTACCAAGAGAGTTTTCAGCTATATTTTTCATAGCTGTCTATTTACCACCACAAACCAATGCTGGCATTAAGATTGCACTGAACGAGTTGTACAAGGCCATTAATCAACAGGAAAACGCTCATCCAGATGCAGCGCTCCTAGTGGCCGGGACTTTAATGCAGGGAAACTTAAATCCGTTCTACCTAATTTCTACCAGCATGTCAAATGTGCAACCAGAGGGAAAAAACTCTAGACCACCTTTACTCCACACACAGAGACGCATACAAAGCTCTCCCTCGCCCTCCATTTGGCAAATCTGACCATAACTCTATCCTCCTGATTCCTGCTTATAAGCAAAAACTGAAGCAGGAAGCACCAGTGATTCGGTTAATAAAAAGTGGTCAGATGACGAGATGCCAAGCTACAGGACTGTTTTTGCTAGCACAGACTGGAACATGTTCCGGGATTCTTCAGACAGCATTGAGGAGTACACCACATCAGTCACTGGCTTCATCAATAAGTGCATCGATGATGTCGTCCCCCACAGTGACCGTACGTACATACCCCAACCAGAAGCCATGGTTTACAGGCAACATCCGCACTGAGCTAAAGGGTAGAGCTGCCGCTTTCAAGGAACGGGACTCTAACCCGGGAGCTTATAAGAAATCCCGCTATGACCTCCGACGAACCATCAAACAGGCAAAGAGTCAATACAGGTCTAAGATTGAATCATACTACACTGGCTCTGAGCTCGTCGGATGTGGCAGGGCTTGAAAACTATTACAGACTACAAAGGGAAGCACAGCCGCGAGCTGCCCAGTGACACAAGCCTACCAGACGAGCTAAACCACTTCTATGCTCGCCTGAGGCAAGCAACACTGAAGCATGCATGAGAGCACCAGCTGTTCCGGACGACTATGTGATCACGCTCTCCGTAGCCGATGTGAGTAAGACTTTTAAGCAAGTCAACATTCACAAGGCCGCTGGGCCAGACGGATTACCAGGGCGTGTACTCCGAGCATGTGCTGACCAACTGGCAAGTGTCTTCACTGACATTTTCAACATGTCCCTGACCGAGTCTGTAATACCAACATGTTTCAAGCAGACCACCATAGTCCCGTGCCCAAGAACTCTAAGATAACCTGCCTAAATGACTACCGACCCGTGGCACTGACGTCTGTAGCCATGAAGTGCTTTGAAAGACTGGTCATGGCTCACATCAACAGCATAATCCCAGAAACCCTAGACCCACTCCAATTTGCATACGCCCCAACAGATCCACAGATGATGCAATCTCTATCGCACTCCACACTGCCCTTTCCCACCTGGACAAGAGGAACACCTACGTTGAGAATGCTATTCATTGACTACAGCTCAGCATTCAACACCATAGTGCCCTCTAAGCTCATCACTAAGCTAAGGATCCTGGGACTAAACACCTCCCTCTGCAACTGGATCCTGGACTTCCTGACGGGCCGCCCCAGGTGGTGGGTAGGTAACAACACATCTGCCACACTGATCCTCAACACGGGGCCCCTCAGGGGTGCGTGCTCAGTCCCCCTCCTGTACTCTCTGTTCACCCATGACTGCATGGCCAGGCACGACTCCAACACCATCATTAAGTTTGCCGACCGACACAACAGTGGTAGGCCTGATCACCGACAACGATGAGACAGCCTATAGGGGGAGGAGGTCAGAGATCTGGCCGTGTGGTGCCAGGACAACAACCTCTCCCTCAACGTGACCAAGACAAAGGGAGATGATTGTGGACTACAGGGAAAAAAAAAGAGGACTGAGCACGCCCCCATTCTCATCGACGGGGCTGTAGTGGAACAGGTTGAGAGCTTCAAGTTCCTTGGTGTCCACATCACCAACGAACTATCATGGTCCAAGCACACCAAGACAGTCGTGAAGAGGGCACGACAAAGCCTATTCCCCCTCAGGAGACTAAAAGATTTGGCATGGGTCCTCAGATCCTCAAAAAATTCTACAGCTGCACCATCGAGAGCATCCTGACTGGTTGCATCACCGCCTGGTATGGCAACTGCTTGGCCTCTGACCGCAAGGCACTACAGAGGGTAGTGCGTACGGCCCAGTACATCACTGGGGCAAAGCTCCCTGCCATCCAAGACCTCTATACCAGGCGGTGTCAGAGGAAGGCCCTCAAAATTGTCAAAGACTCCAGCCACCCTAGTCATAGACTGTTCTCTCTGCTACCGCACGGCAAGCGGTTCCGGAGTGCCAAGTCTAGGGTCCAAAGACTTCTCAACAGCTTCTACCCACAAGCCATAAGACTCCTGAACAGCTAATCATGGCTACCCGGACTATTTGCACTGCCCCCACCCCATCCTTTTTACGCTGCTGCTACTCTGTTAAGTATTTATGCATAGTCACTTTAACTCTACCCACATGTACATATTACCTCAACTACCTCAACTAGCCGGTGCCCCCCGCACATTGACTCTGCACCGTTACCCCCCTGTATATATAGCCTCCCTACTGTCACTTTATTTTACTTCTGCTCTTTGTTTTTCTCAACACTTTTTTTTGTTGTTGTTTTATTCTTACTTTTTTTTTTTGTTGTTTAAAATAAACGCACTGTTGGTTAAGGGCTGTAAGTAAGCATTTCACTGTAATGTCTGCACTTGTTGTATTCGGGCGCATGTGACCAATAAAATTTGATTTGATTTGATTTGATTTGACTAAATACTTTTTTCCCCACTGTATATGTTGAAGAGGGTGGGGCTTAAACTGCATCCCTGTCTCACCCACGGCCCTGTGGAAAGAAATGTGTGTGTTTTTGCCAATTTTAACCGGCACACTTGTTGTTTGTGTACATGGATTTTATAATGTCGTATGTTTTTCCCCCAACCCCACTTTCCATCAATTTGTATAGCAGACCCTCATGCCAAATTGAGTCAAAAGCTTTTGAAATCAACAAAGCATGAGAAGACTTTGCCTTTGTTTTGGTTTGTTTGTTTGTCAATTAGGTTTGCAGGGTGAATACGTGGTCTGTCGTCGGTAATTTGGTAAAAAGCCAATTTGACATTTGCTCAGTACATTGTTTCACTGAGGAAATGAACTAGTCTGCTGTTAATGATAATGCAGAGGATTTTCCCAAGGTTGCTGTTGACGCATATCCCACGGTAGTTATTGGGGGTCAAATTTGTCTCCACTTTTTTGTGGATTGGGGTGATCAGTCCTTGGTTCCAGATGTTGGGGAAGATGCCAGAGCTAAGGATGATGTTAAAGAGTTTAAGTATAGCTAATTGAAATTTGTGGTCTCTATATGTTTATCATTTCATTGAGGATACCATCAACACCACAGGACTTTTTGGGTTGGAGGGTTTGTATTTTATCCTGTAGTTCATTCAATGTAATTGGAGAATCCAGTGGGTTCTGGTAGTCTTTAATAGTTGATTCTAAGATTTGCATTTGATCATGTATATTTTTTTGCTGTTTGTTCTCTGTTATAGGGCAAAAGATTGAGAAGTGGTTTACCCATACATCTCCGTTTTGGATAGATAGCTCTTCGTGTTGTTGTTTGTTTAGTGTTTTTCCAATTTTCCCAGAAGTGGTTAGAGTCTATGGATTCTTCAATTACATTGAGCTGATTTCTGACATGCTGTTCCTTCTTTTCCGTAGTGTATTTCTGTATTGTTTTAGTGATTCACCATAGTGAAGGCGTAGGCTCAGGTTTTCTGGGTCTCTATGTTTTTGGTTGGATAGGTTTCTCAATTTCTTTCTTAGGTTTTTGCATTCTTCATCAAACCATTTATCACTGTTATTACTTTTCTTTGGTTTTCTGTTAGAGATTTTTAGATTTGATAGGGAAGCTGAGAGGTCAAATTTACTGTTTAGGTTTTCTACTGCCAAGTTTACACCTTCACTATTACAGTGGAACGTTTTGTCCAGGAAGTTGTCTAGAATGGATTGAATTATTTGTTTCCTAATTGTTTTTTGGTAGGTTTCAACACTACTTTCCTTCCATCTATAGCATTTCTTAATATTATTCAGTTCTTTTGGCTTTGATGCCTCATGATTGAGTATTGCTCTGTTCAAGTAGACTGTGATTTTGCTGTGGTCTGATAGGGGGTGTCAGTGGGCTGACTGTGAACGCTCTGAGAGACTCTGGGTTGAGGTCAGTGATAAAGTAGTCTACAGTACTACTGCCAAGAGATGAGCTCTAGGTGTACCTACCATAGGAGTCCCTCGGCCTACCATTGACTATGTACATACCCAGTGTGCGACAGAGCTGCAGGAGTCGTGACCCATTTGTGTTGGTTATGTTGTCGAAGTAGTTGGCCTAGGGGGCATAGGGGAGGGAATGCTGTCACCTCCAGGTAGGTGTTTGTCCCCCTGTGTGCTGAGGGTGTCGGTTCTTGTCCAGTTCTGGCATTTAGGTCGCCACAGACTAGTACATGTCCCTGGGTCTGGAAATTATTGATTTCCCCCTCCAGGATGGAGAACTGTCTTCATTAAAGTATGGGGATTCTAGTGGGGAGATATAGGTAGCACACAGGAGGACATTTTTCTCTCAGTTGAGATAATTTCCTTTTGAATTTCTAACCAAATGTAAAATGTTCCTGTTTTGATTAATTTAATAGAGTGAGTTAGGTCTGCTCTATACCAAATTAGCATACCCCCTGAGTCCCTTCCCTGTTTCACACCTGGTAGTTTGGTGGATGGGACTACCAGCTCTCTGTAACCCAGAGGGCAACCAGTGGGTCCGTCTCCTCTATACCATGTTTCTTGTAGGATGACAATGTCTGTATTTCCGATTTCTTTGGTGAAGTCCAGATTCCTGCTCTTTAGGCCAGTAAGGCAGATGACCTCAGGCCTTGGATATTCCAGGATGAAATAGTGAAGGCTTTGTGTTCCATAAAGTGTCTAATGTTGTTGGTTGTGTGGTTTGGCCTCAGGCCAGGGTAATGAGCAGAGCCTGCTGAGCATCTAGTACATGCCATTGGCTTGGGCTAGTCTCTCTCTCATTCCCTCTGTCCCCCTCTCTCCTTCCACCTCTACCTCTCTCTCTCATTCCCTCTGTTCCCCTCTCTCCTTCCACCTCTACCCCTCTCTCTCTCATTCCCTCTGTCCCCCTCTCTCCATTTCCACCTCTTCTCTCTCTCTCTCTCTCTCTCTCATTCCCTCTGTCCTCTCTCCTTCCACCTCTACCTCTCTCTCTCTCATTCCCTCTCGTCCCCTCCCTCCTTCCACCTCTACCTCTCTCATTCCCTCTGTCCGCCTCTCTCCTTATCTACCTCTCTCGCTCTCATTCCCTCTGTCCCTCTCTCCTTCCACTTCTACCTCTCTCATTCCCTCTGCCCCTCTCTCCTTCCACCTCTACTCTCTCTCTCTCATTCCCTCTGTCCCTCTCCTTCCATCTCTAGCTCCTCTCTCTCATTCCCTCTGTCTCTCTCCTTTCACATCTACCTCTCTCTCATTCCCTCTGTCCCCTCTCTCCTTCCACCTCTACCTCTCTCTCTCTCATTCCCTCTGTCCCCATCTATCCTTCCACTCTCTACCTCTCTCTCTCATTCCCTCTGTCCCCTCCTCCTTTCTGTCTCTCTCTCTATTCCCTCTGTCCTCTCTCCTTACCTCTACCTCTCTCATTCCCTCTGTCCCCCTCTCTCCTTCCACATCTATCCTCTCTCTCTCAGTTTCCTCTGTCCCCCTCTCTCCTTCCACCTCTTCCTTTTCTCTCTCATTCCCTTTGTCCCCATCTCTCCTTCACCTCTACCTCCCTCTCATTCCCTCTCTCCCCCTCTCTCCTTCCCACCTCTACTCTCTCTCTCTCATTCCCTCTGACCCTCTCTCCTTCGACCTCTACCTCTCTCTCTCTCATTCCCTCTGTCCCCCTCTCTTCTTCCACCTCTACCTATTTCTCTCTCATTCCCTCTGTCTCCCCTCTCTCCTTCCCACCTCTACCTCTCTCTCTCATTCCCTGTCCCCCCTCTCTCCTTTACCTCTACCCTCTCTCTCTCATTCCCTCGGTCCCCATCTCTCCTTTACACCTCTACCTCCTCTCTCTCATTCCCCTCTTTTCCCTCTCTCCTTCCACCTCTACCTCGCCTCTCTCATTCCCTCTGTCCCCGTCTCTCCATCCACCTCTACCTCTATAATTTCCCTCTGTCCCCTCTCTCCTTCTACCTCTACCTCTCTCTCTCTCATTCCCTCTCCCCCTTTCTCCTCCCACTCTACCTCTCTCATTCCCTCTGTCCTCCTCTCTCCTTCCACCTCTACCTCTCTCTCTCATTCCCTCTGTCCCTCTCTCCTTCCACTTCTACCTCTCTCATTCCCTCTGTCCCCTCTCCTTCCACCTCTACCTCTCTCTCTCATTCCCTCTGTCCCCCTCTATCCTTCCATCTCTCTACCTCTCTCTCTCATTCCCTCTGTCACCCTCTCTCCTTCCACCTCTACCTCTCTCATTCCCTCTGTCCCCCCTCTCCTTCCACCTCTACCTCTCTATCTCTCATTCCCCTCTGTCCCC